>NC_133661.1:86721254-86853926 GCF_037893015.1 Macrotis lagotis | reverse complement strand
AGTAGATAGTATATTTTGATTTGCCATTTTAGTGAGAGTTCTGCTATAGACTGGCTTCATTTACTAAAGCATTTAGTAAACCCACAAGTGACCATATAAATTTGCCCTGCAGGTTGCATGTAGAAGCAGGCTGTATTTTAGACATCTCTGACTTAGGTTACAGCCACTTATCTAGAATCTGGTGAACATTAGCTGATACTAGGCATGGGACATGAGAATTAAACCATAACAACAATGTTATTGATTCAGAGGGTAGCCATATATCTTCATGCTAAAAAATCATCAGAGGCAAATTTACACTATTATGTGATGAATCTCTTGATCAAATGGCTGCAAAGAATTTCTTATGCACATCATATATCTCCACTCTAATATTAAAACAGAGGAATAACAAAGACATGAAGAAGAGAGGGTTATTTATACAAGGTGCCTAACAATCATAGGTCAAGGAGCACTGCCCATACATAGATTTGACTTCCTTTTATGATTCTTCATATTTGATCCATTGTCTCTAATGTAATAGGGAATGTTGTCATGCAACCTTATACTTGAATTTCTCTATTTTCTTCTGGGAGGAATTCCTTGTCATAATTTGTTAGCACAAACCATTAATATCAGCAAACACTTTTTCCAAAGTTTTGACTTCAGATGTGTTGGCACATTCATTAGATACAGCCAAAGATCTATTAATCTATTAGTCTATTTTTACTTTTTAGTATGTGTTCACAACTTGACAGGACTGACTAACTCATTAGGACACAGAAAGGTCTGAAAGGTCTCAGAATTTACTGAATTGAATCATACATGCATCTGAATAAAAAGGTCTAAAATTCCAGGAAGCAGCTAGGATTTGGACAGAATGTCCACTCTACTTCCTTCATTTTGGCTCCAATTCTTCTCCCATCTTTTAACTTGGAGTAGTAATTGAGTCTCCATGAATCCTCTCACCATCACCCAAGCTTCAATTTTGCTTATTGCAATCATTCTACTAATGGATAGATTCAGTCTTTGTATTACTGCTACTAACTTCCCTTCTTTGAGATTCTGACACCTTCTATCCCTAGAGAGAATTATTCCCCCTTCCTTCCCTAATAATTGGCAAGTTTGGGTCTTCCTTATTTATGAGTTTAGCATGTAACTAGACCTACAATGAGGCTCAGTAATCCTGTTTTAAATTTCTTCACTTTCTCTCACATTTCCTACATCAACTTTTCCAAATATTTACCACTCTTGTCAAATTCCCAATCTTCCTCTCTTAAGGTTTTCTGGGCCTGATTGTTGTTTCTTTTGTTCGACTAAGACAAATGAGGTCATGCAGTGAGTTCCCCCAGCTCCTGTCTTCCACACCTCAAAACTTCTGTTTATTCATCCTCTCCTCTCTTCCTGACTCAGAGAATAAACTGTTCCCTTTTATTTCTACTTATACTTGAAACCCACACCCTCCTTTTGCATTCCCTGGATTTTGCCTTGGCAATCATCCCCTCTCTCCTGTACTATCAATTTCTTCTTCTCTGTTGACTTCTTCCCATTTGACTACAAACATATTCAATATCTCCATCTTAAAAGAGCACAACATGAAATATCTTCTCCTCCGTATTTCTACATCTTTCCCATCTCTCTGTTCTGCTCACTGATTAATGTCCACATTGAATGATTCATATTCACTGCCTCCACTTCCTTATCAACCTCTCATGCCTTAGCTCCTTGCAATCTTATGTTCTTTTTACTAACATTCAGGGAATAGCATTCCTGTTATTCAGTTGTTTCAGTTATGTCCAATCCTTCATGACCCCATTTGAGGTTTTCTTGGTCAAGATCCTGGAGTGGTTTGCCATTTCCTTCTCTAGCTCATTTGACAGATAAGGCAAACATGGTTAAGTGACTTGCCTAGGGTCACATAGCTAGCAAGTGTCTGAGGCCATATTTGAATTAAATAAGATGAGTTCCTGATTTCTCTATGTACATGTACCATCTATCTGCAGAGAGCAAACAGTGATCTCTTACAGAACTGAGTGATCTTTTTCTCATGTCTATCCTTAATGATCTTAAGAATATTTGATATTGTCAATTCTTGTGTTCTTGCTATGCCTTCCTCTCAGCTTCTGGACAATGTATTATATTCTCTCTTACTCCTCTTCTTTTTCTTCTTTTTTGCAAGGTAATGGGGTTAAGTGACTTGCTTAAGGTCTCATTGGCTAGGTAATTATTAAGTATCTGAGGCTGATTTTGAACTCAGATCCTCCTGACTCCAGAGCCTGTGCTATCTCCTTCTCTTACCCTTCTTAAAACATCTTTCTTTCCTGGCTTTTCCTTTTCCTTCGGTTTCACAAATCTGTTATTCAAAGTTCTATTCTTGGCTCTTATCTTTTTCTCTCTACAATCTCTCCATTGTGGATATGTATCTCTTCATAGATGACTCCATAGCTAGCAAGTTAGATAAATACACACACACACACACACACACATACACATATATATATATATGTATATATATGAATATATATTTATATGGGATCCATATCTATAACTTTAGTCTTTTTTATTGTGTAAAGATTTTCTTTAACAATTATGTACAATAGTAGTTTCTACCTGTCATTTTTGTAAGGTTTTCAATTTTATAATTCTTCCCTACCTCCTGCCTCCACAGAAGGCAGTCTGATAATCTTTATATTGTGTGCATGCTATACATTGATCAAAATTGAATGATGAGTGAAAAAAAATATCCTTGAGGAAGAAAGAAATTAATAGAGTTAGCAAAATTATGTAGTATATAAGAACTTTTTTTAAATATTGAAGGCAATAATCTTTGGTCTTTGTTGAACTCCATCATTCTTTCTCTGGTATTCTCTATTGCAGATACCCTAAAATTGTCCCTGACTACTGCACTTATGGAATGAGCAAGTCCATTAAGGTTGATCATCACCTCATGTAGCTGTTAGGGTGTATAATGTACACTGGGTCTTTCCTTCTGGTTCTGCTCATCTTGCTCAGCATCAATTCATGTAACTTTTTCCAACTTTCTCTGAAATCCTGTCCCTCCTGGTTTCTAATAAAACAATAGTGTTCCATAACATACATATACCACAATTTGTTCAGCCATTCCCCAATCGTTGTATGTCCCCTCAATTTCTAATTCTTTGCCACCACAAACAGGGCTGCTATGAATGCTTTTTGTACAAGTGATGTTTTTTACCCTTTTTCATATTCTCTTCAGGATATAGACCCAGTAGTGGTATAACTAAATCAAAAGTTATGAACATTTTTATTGCCTTTGGATATAATTACAAATTGCTCTCCAAAAAGGTTTGATCAGTTCACAGCTCCATCAACAATGTATCAATGTCCTGGATTTCCCACATCCCTTTCAACATTGATCATTATCTGTTCTGTTCATACTGGCCAATCTGAGAGTGTAAGGTGATACCTCAGAGATGCTTTAATTTGCATTTCTCTATTCAGTAATGATTTAGAGCAATTTTTCCATAAGATTATAGATAGCTTTGATTTCTTCATATGCAAATTGTCTTTGATATCTTTTGACCATTTGTCACAGTTGGGAAATTTTAACTCTGGTCTTGTCCTCTTTCCCAAACTCTACAGTCCTTTTTCCAATCGTCCGCTGAAAAATTTTTATACTAGGTTAGCCTGAAGGTCCAACTCACCATGTCAGATATATAATTCATCATGCCTCTCATTGTAATTTCCTTATTTCATGGCACCATCATGCTCAGTAACCAGATTAAAAACCTCCCCATCACCAAAGATTCCCATGCCTCCTAAATTCAAACAACTTCCAAATGTTAGACTTCCTTAACAGCTTTTTGATCGATTTCCACCTTTCTGTTCCTATTTCTTTCAGACTAGTCTGTCTTTATTACCTCTCAATTAGGTGATTGTTAATACAGAAAATAAACTGATCTCCTGCTTTTAATCTCTCCATTTTTTCTCTGTTTTCTGTCAAAATCATTTTAATTTTCTTAAATTATATCTCCCACCACTTCATTCCAGTGTTTACAACCTTCAGAGGTTTCCTTGCAGAATGCAAACATTCCATTTAAATGCTTAGCATTCAAAGCCCTCCATAATTTGAGTACAAACAACCTTTTCAACTTTACCTCAAATGTCTTCCCTTTCTTACTTAAAAATCCAGTCAAAGTAGTTTGTTTCCTGCAAACAGCATCACACACCCTCCTTTTCTACTTTCATTTACTTTCATTTCTTTATTTATGAATTTTCCTACTTCTCGAATGCTTCGAACAAAACGTGAAATGATTTTGCATCATTCTAGGTTCAACTCAAAGTTTACCTCTTTCGTCTACCTGCCTCCAGCTAAAAATGATCACTTTACAAAGTTTGAATTCTCATAGGATCTTTTTCCACTAATTATTCCACAGTTACATATTCTACTTTGTATCATTGATATTTATATACATGTGTATCACTCAGCTATATTATTAAATAACTGAGGGCATCACAGTATTTAAAATACTGGCCCTGGAGTCAGGAAGACCTGAGTTCAAATCTGACCTCTGATACTCACTAGCTGTGACCTTAGACAAATCACTTAACCTTTAATTGGGAATATAATGCCACAAAATTCCCAGGGTTATTGGGAAGATCAATATTTATAAAATGAAGATAATTATGAAGATAATATTTGTAAAGTGCTTAGCAAAGTGCTTATTAAACAGCTCTAATTATTAATACAATTATCTAAGATCAAGTATAATGACATAGTCATCTTTATCATTATCATCTTTATCATCACCCCCCCAGCATCTAGAAAATGGTCTTGAACTCATCAGACATAACTTGAATATAATTAATAACCTGATGACTTGTAATACTCATTTGTCAATCTTAATTGGAAATGAAAAACAACACAGAAGGGTTCCACACTGACTGTAGGTGATGAAACTTCAATTTTTGAGACTGATCATTAGAACCAATTATATGAACTCCTTTCAAAAGTGAATATTATTTGATGTGAATCTCTTCTTTAGAAATATTTCTGGAATTCTAGTAAGAATCATGTGCAGTGTGAAAGTTTCATATCTCTATGAAGTCTTAATAATGAAAATGAGCCACCTAATGATTTCTCAAGTACATTCACAAGTGTTGAAATCTCATTAACTCTGAGAATTGAAATGTTTCTCTGAAGAGGCCTCCTTAGCCTAATTCTCCAGGATTTGCTGGGAAATGGTCAAAATTATGAAATAAAGCTTTCCTTCTTTAATTACATAGTCCCATGACACAAGCAAAGTGGTTATAGTATTAGAATATTTACTTTAAAATCATTTTCTAAAGTTCAATGCCAAGATGATTCACCTAGGCACTAGATTTAATGGGAGTGAAGAAAAAAGATACAGTACACCTTCTTTCTCCTTTATCCCTTCCCCATAGATTCCTGGGCATAAATTGGAATAGTCATATTGAGAAAGGAAGAATGCATGACAAGTGAACCAAGACAGTCTTTCTTCTCCACTCTAAAATTAATCAGCAAGCTTTACAGAGTACCTTCAATGGATAAAATGTTATCCTTGGAATTATGGGAGATACATAGTATTAGATGGCATTCTTTTCTTCAAGGAATTGAAAACCTAGTGGCTGAGAGAAGACATATGAACAAATGGCATAGAAACATGGAGTTTGTTACTTACCTACCAAATGATAGAGACTGATAGAAATTCAATTCAAGTCCAAAAAATTCACTAAATGTCCACTTTGCCCAATGTACTGAGGTGTCCAGAGGAGGCTGGAGTGGTCAAGGAAGACTTCACGGTTGGGACTTGCGTTGGGCTTTAAAGAGCCCTAAAATGTGAGGAGAAATTGGAGAAGTGGAAAACAAGGAGAATTGCCAATAGTTATACGATCTTGAGGAAGGCTCTTTGCTAACCTGGGCTTTAATTTTCTCATTAAAAAAGTGAGAGAATTGCATTAGAAAATCTCTAAGGTGCCTTCCAGTGGAGAGATGAGGTTGGAAGCCAAGGTGCAAAGTTTCTAGAACCGAAAATGAAAGGAAGATATAGAACAATAGTTTGAGGAGATGGGAGGGTCTGATGAATTTTTCAAGGATCAAAGAAACTTGGATATGTCTGAAAGCAGAAGGAAAGAAACCAGTATATAGAGAGTGTAAATTAGAGGGGGAGTTAAAGAAGGTGGACAAACTGCTGGAGAAAACATGAGGGGATGTGATCAAGGGTACAGTAAGACATCTCATTATGAGAGACTGGAGGATTATTGATTACTGGAGGATTACTGCCTCAGAGGACTGTTATAAGGAAAATTTTCTGCAAGATATAAATGTATAGAGTTATTATAGTATTCTTTGGCATTTTGTTGTTATTGAGACAATCTTTGATATCTTTACCTTTAGCCTACCATGTCTTTAATTCTGTCTTGCCAAGAATATAACAACACACACACACACACACACACACACACACACACACACCTCAAAGTTATATCCAGTGGCAGTGCCATAGAACAAACCCCTATTAATTTCAGTACAAAAAGTACAATTTTATTTAAGTTCATAAAGAATAAGCCACTCAAACATAATTCAAATTATAAAATTATAAAAAAGTCATTTATTCGTTGTCATTGTCATATTAAATCTCAGAGAGAATCTTATATCTCAAAGGAGGAAAAGTTGGAGCCAAACCAATTAATTTTTAAAACACTTGAAAGATCCTAATTAAGCATGGTTTGCCAGGCATATCTTTAGCCTGGAAAAAATAGATTTACTAGAGAAAAATTTCAGTCAATAAAATGTATTTGTCTGACCAGAATGTCTACCATTTTTATAAGTTCCTACACAGTTATAATCTGTCCTAATTCAACCCATCTTGGTTCAAATTAAATCTTATCTATTTTATCTTTGAAAAGGCAAATATGGAAGCTCATGAAGTGGAAGAAAAGGATTGAACAAACCATCATGATTCATCCAAATATACTTTCCTATTTGATTTTTGCACTTATCAGTAATAGGAAGACATGTACAGAGAAGAGCACCAATACAATTGGCATTTTTAACCTATTGTCTTCAAAGATTATATACACCGCCATTGATTTGATGTCCTTAGCGAAGTATATATGTTAACTTGCACCTACATTTTAACTTGTGTTTGTCTCAAAATTAATCCTACTGGAAAAAGCAATTAGAAGTAGAATGGATAATAGTATAGTAGAAAAAACAGTGACTTTGGAATGAGAAGGTCTGGACCCTAGGCAGGTATTAAACCTGTCTAGTTGCAAAACAGCAGGCAATTTACTTAGTTTCTCTGATTATTAACTGTCTCTGTAAAGTAAAAGTAACACTTTTAAGAAGGGAGCAAGACCAGATGTTGTCTTGTGGTTCCTTCCAACTATAAGTTCAATAATTGTAAGATTTCACATAGTCTTAATTGAGTTTTCTACTACAAGGTGTGCTTTAAACTCTAATAACCCTTTACACTTGTCTGTCTTTACATTTCTTTAAAGATAAGTTGATGGTTTACCTACTTCTAGGTCCATACCCCAAAGATATCAAAGAGGGAGAAAAAGGTCCTATAAATACAAAAAATATTTATAGTAGATCTGTGGTGCCATGGAACCAGAAATTAAGGTGATGCCTATCGACTGGGGAATTGCTGAATAGGGAAGTGGTAAATTAATGATCTGGAGTAATATTGTATTGTAAGAGATGATGAAGTGGTTGGTTTAAGAAAAACCTGAGAAGATTTGTGTGAACTGAAGTGCAGTGAAGTGAAGAGAAATAAGAAAAAAATTCTAACATCAATATTGTAAAAAAGAAAAGGTCCAAAAGATTTAAGAACTTTGATCATTGTAATAATCAACCATTATTCTAGAGGATTCCTACTTTATGACAGAAAAATGATGTATGAATATTCAAATTTTAAAACACATTTTTGATATGTTTAATGTGAGAATCTGTAATTTTTGACTTGCTTATATGAGAAAACTATTTTGCATTTTTTTTCTTTCAGTGAAGGAGAAGAAAAAGTTTTCCTTATGTTTCTCTAGATATTATCATTCTTCCCTCTTCTCTGGATTCTTCCATTTCTTTTCTTCCTAATTAAATTATAACATTTTATTTGGGGAGAAAATATGTCTTATACCTCTTCATATTAAGACATGCTCAAAAAATCAACTGTATAGATAAATATACATTAAAATATAAAATGTAGCAGCAAATTCAGAGTACTGTTTGATGACTTAATTTTTATACTTATAATATAATAAATACATTTTCTATCTTCTTTTATCATAAGGACTCATTTTCTACTACCATTAGGTCATTTAATCTCCACAACATCCAGGTCAGCTAAATTAGAGAAAAAGTGCTATTTCTATTTTATTTAAGAAATAAAGGAGGCTGAGAGATTAAGGGACTTACTCAAAACCACACATTTAGTAAGCAAAGGAGCTTTTAATTAGAAAACTATGACATTAGACATAAGTCAATCTAATAATTCAGAACCATGTAGCAAAATTCAATGTGGAACAAGTATCTTTAATTTTTAACTCTTCCATTTATTTTTCTGGTGATACTGAAAGCTTTAGACTCAGACATTCTGGGTTCAAATCTTGGCTTAGCCAATGCCTTCTTATGTAATGTTGAACAAGTATTTTATCTCCTCTGGATCTCATTTTTTTCAGATATAGAACAGAATGGGTAGTGAACAAGATGTATACTGAAGCCCCTCCCAACTTTAATTTATGATCCTATGAGCTGTACTGCAAGGAAGATCTGACCTTAAGAGCTTGTCCATAGGATGCAGTAGCTACCGTACCCCAATAAATATAGTGCTTCTGTTTCTCTTCCCCTGTATATTTGCATGTTCTCCTTGTTTCCCGCCAGATCTTTCCCCAAGCCATTTATGTTATTCACTATTTCAAACATACCAAATTACTTTAGGGCCTCTAGGCATGTGTGTGAGACTTAGAAGAAAGAAATTTAAATTAAATCCAGCTACAAAATTCCCCTGTAAAAGGGAAACTGTAAATTTCCCACCACGGTATGCTAAAACTCAACAGTTTTGTTTTCCACAATATGTTTTGCAATTCTACAAACAAGGGCCCTACCAGAGTTAGGAGCCATTCCAGAGATAAGGAATATACAAGGGAAAATAACCTGCTTCCAGTTGCCCAAGAGTCAAACCATTATCATCAATTTTCCTGGAACAGACAGAGAAGCTGGTTCTAACCCACCTCATCTTTTATTGATTGAAGTCAACACTAAGATGGCACTTGGATGAAAGAGGACACCCAGTGCACAATGGTATTGCATTCCATGGAATAACCATAACTGAAATCAAGACTTGCCTTCCCCTTTCCTTGAAATTCCTGCCTGTTTGAAAGGAACAGGATAAGTTCTTGTCACCAATCATGAGTAGTTTAATGAGCTTTATTTACCCTCTACAAGTTCAAATGGAAAGTAACCCAAGATGACTAGATGAGTCTGTGTATGCTCATAGTCTTGTCTGTATTTCCATAGTCATATTTTTCCTGGATTTGTTCATATAAATATGAACTGTTTACCTGAGAAATGACAGTATGGTATTAATACCTGTGCCTGCAGTCAAAATGATTTGCTAGTATAATTACCCCTTATGCTGAGATTGGAATACATTGTTTAAACCATAATGACTATTTTTAGAAAGAGTCTCAAGGAATACTTTTACTTTCAACTGGAATGATTTTCTGAAATTAGAAAAGAGTTTTTTACCTTCAGTTATATTTTTTCATATTTCTGTAATTTATAAAATACTCTCATTATAAAGCATTTATTTAGGGCAAACAATAGATTAGGCTGATTTGACCATGGGTCAAAAGCTGAAGATACCCATGAGAATAATATCATGAACCCTGAAACCTCTCAAGCTCCATTGTATAATGGGGTATGCACTTATTAGAGGTGGAATCATACGTGTGCATTCCAGGAAGGTTTTGAAAAGTTATGAATGAGAACTGAACAGAGCAAAGGAACCAGGACTAAGACTTTAAGACTTGGGGCAGCTAGGTGGCATAGTGGATAAAGCACCAGCCCTGGAGTCAGGAATACCTGGGTTCAAATCCAGTCTCAGACACTTAATAATTACCTAGCTGTGTGGCCTTGGGCAAGCCACTTAACCCCGTTTGCCTTGTTAAAAAAAAAGACTTTAAGACTCTAATGGAGGAGTTTGTAACCTTGAGTCTGTGAATTTATTTTTAAATGTTTTTTGACAGTTATGTTTGAATGTAAAAGTTTCCATTGTAATCCTGTGCATTTTATTTTACCAATTTACAAACATTGATAGTTTTCACCAGGCTACCAAAGGAGCTCTTGATATCAGAAAAGTTCAGGATTCTGTTCCATTGTTTGTATAGCTGGGTCATTTTTACATTAAGGTCAGAGCGCTCAAGGATCCATGATAGCCCAAACAACTATTATGTATAAAATAATATAATACAACATAATATCAAAACACAATATATCACAGAATAATATAGTTAATTCCCATTTGTAGATGAGTTAGGCCATCTGTAAATTATTAGACAATGCCTGCCCAAATACAGTGGAAATTTTTCAGATTGTAAAAACAATGTATTTATTAAAAAAAAAAAACTTTTCACTGAACTTGAAAAAGTGAGTTAGTTTTATTAACTGCATTTATTTTAATTCAATATATTTTTAAAAAATATGTTTTAGTCCCCAAATTTTTTCTTATGCTCAAGCAGGCACTGCCCTCTTGTTTATAAATACTTGACTATACATATTCATGCACCAGTATTTATTACATAAAATATCATGTACCATACACAAACTATATATCCCCCTTCTCTCCTGCTTTCTCTAATCTCTGAAGAATAGTGAACTTTCTCCTTTCCAAGGTCCACATCTCAACTTGTGCTTTTGATTTGATTACTGTCATCTCCTACAAGAGTTTTCCCCTTTGATAATCTTTTGTCCTTCCTCCTCTTTCCCAAAACTGTACACTAAATTGTCTGCTTCTTTCCCTTTAGCTCCAAGCATCAAAGTCTTGTTTAGACCCGAAGGTCTGGCTAAAAGCATGGGTCATTTTCATTTTCCTCAGTTCAATCTGGGTCTCTGATTGTGGCAGCTGGGTTGGCAACAGAGATGACTAAGCTTTCAAAGCCTCTCATCCTCCTCTTCTCCCTTTCCCTCTTATAATGCCTCTTTTCTTGCAATCAGTGTGCATACTTGGATCTTCTCACCTTTAATAAATCCTCACTTAACCATGACATTCATTCATCATATGATTGATATCTTTTTCCATTCATGGTCAAACTCAAAGAAATCGATACTCTTTGGTCCATTTCCTTACTCTCATTCCTCAATAGAAACTGTAAAATCCGATACTGTCTTCATAGTTATCCCTCAGTTATTAATTTCCACACTATTCCTCATCTCTCTTTCTACTAGATCTCTCTACACTTTTTGATTGTTAGACATTCACCTTCTAGTAAATTATGATGACTTCCAGTCTGATTCATGGTAGTTTCCTTTGTTAGATCTTTATTCATGTCTTGCCACCTAACTCTGAGTGTTCCCACGTTCTCTTTTCTCTTATATCTTCCTAAAATGATCTTTTATTTACTTATCTGTAAAAGTAAGCTCCTCAAGGACTGGAACTAATTTTTGTCTTTGTATCACCAGTACAGCTATAATGTTTACATGTTTTATGTGTTTGATTAATATTTGTGCAATTGAATATATGAAACTTTAAAATTAGAAAAAAATTAGAATTGGTTCAACTCTTTTAATTTTGCAGATAAAAAAACTGAGACCTTTGGAGGGGAAGGGAGTTGAACTTGCTCTTTGCAAAAGTGACAGTTCTGGATTAAATAAGGTAATTAACTGGTCATATTTTCAAAAAATGGAGCCTTCATTTTATACTCATGTATTTGCAACATGCATAAATATTGTACGTATTCAGTACAATACTACAATATTACTTTTTGTTTTGTTTTTAAGTTTTTACAAGGCAATGGTGTTAAATGGCTTGCCCAAGGCCACACAGCTAGGTAATTATTAAGTGTCTGAGGCCAAATTTGAAATCAGGTACTCCTGAATCCAGGGCTGGTGCTTTATCCACTGCGCCACCTAGCCACCTATACAATACTACTTTTTAAATATTTTGTTTATTATGTGTGCATAAGACAATTCTTAATTGACATCACATTCCATTCTGTGTATATGTATGTTTAACTTTTTAATGACATAGCTGTGATTCCTGGTTGTCATAGCTAGCCAGCATTGTGGAGGCTGATAAGAAACCTTGGATGTCTAAAACATGACTCAAAGGGAAAATAAATTTAAAAAAAGAAAACTTGTCAAACATCTTTCAATAGACTTCATTTTAGATAAGTTAAATATAGAAACTATAATATAACACTGTTTCATTCTCTCCTCCTCGAAGACTTGGATTATTGCAAAAAATCTTTTGCATCTCCCACTTTGCTTCACATAGTGCTAGACAAAGAAACCTGTCCCTTCCAAATAAACAAAATAATACTCAAATGAGAAGAAGAGGCATGAGGGAATTTGGCTATCCGGCTATATAAACCAACAACAACTTTAAGAGGTTCCTGATATTCATTATTTAAAATTCCTGTCTTTGGGTCTCAAAGCTTTCCAATTTCCTAGGATCCTTAGGGAGATCATTACTGAAATCTAGATAATCCTAGGGGAGGAGTGCACACTTTAAGGTATTATTTAACAGTTCATCACAGTTAAATTGACAGCCGGCTAAAATCAGGAGTGTAGCAAGAAGAAGAGAACAAGTAATAAAAACAGTAGTTAGAGACACTCAGAGGCATGACAATGTAATAATTTTTAAAAAAAGGAACCCAGGGCTTAGAATTATAATTCTAGCACATCATCCACTAGCTATATGACCTGAGGCAAATAATCCCTTCTCTGAGCTTCAAATTTTCTCCTCTGTAAAATAAGTATAGTAGAAGAGTCTTATGAGGATCAAATAGATAATTTATTATGAAAATACTTTGTAATCTCTAAAGCCCTGTTCAGTTTAAGACTTTTTTTTTAAATTAAAGAAAAGGTTGGGAAGGGGAGGTTGCCAAAAGGATTCTGCTGACTTTACAATTTTGCTATTCCCGGCCCCAGTTGGGTACATAGTAGACACTCATAAATACTTGCGGAATTGGATTTTATAGTATAATCAGAAGCAGCTACAAAGTAAACTTGGCTTCATATCAACTGAAGCTAAATCATTTCACTTGCCTTCTGAAATTTTGACTCAATTTTTTTCTTCCTTGTTACTCTCAGCATCTGGTGATGTAAATATCTTCATGAGATATAAATTATAAGGTGTTTTCCATTTTGCAAATTAGTCAGACAAAGATCTAGACATCTAATTCTAGCAACAAACAAGTAAATGGAGCTATTATGCCCTAATGGGGTTAGATCTTATTGACAGTCAGAATAGCCATTAATCATTGAAATAAGTCTCAAAGGGTTAGAATTAGTGTCTCCTAGCATGGCTATTAGGTCTGAACTTTAGGTCACAAATTTTTATATTTGATTCATTTTCCCTATGTATCTCTACTTCAGATGCCCCATATTACTCACTTTACAAAAAATACCATCAGTTTTGTCAAAGGGTGGTAGTTTAAAATAAGAAAAACAAATATACTCACCAGATTTTTGGGGGTCTCCTAGACCTCAGCATATTTCACTGTAGATCAAGCAGTCCACATTTTAAAATTCCTTTTAAGTTCAGTTGGTTAGCTTACTTTTGCATGTGTTTTTGTTATAAATCTGTTTTCATTAGAATTAGACAGACCCTAACTGATCAATGCATCCAATGGTGCCAAAGTCCTGGTACTCAAACCAAGCATTTATTATCAAAACCACTAATACTGACTTTTTAAAATTTATTTTATATTTTTACTTATTATCTTTATATATATATCTTTATTTATATATGTGTAAAATATAGATTAATATGTTACATATATGCATATATATACACATATATTCACATGTTTGTTCAAAAATCCTGTTTCCCCTTCCTCCCCTGTTCCTAATTCATCTTTGCTCCATTTGCCTATCTGAGTGAAATGCACCCTGAACTTAATTAAAGTTACAGAAGAAAGAACAGTCCTTAGATGAGAGTTTGTGTATTTTGCCACTATGATGTAAATTTTAGACAGGAAAACAATAATCCTATTCAGCCATTTTGATTTTTAGAGCAGTCCCAGAAAGGTAAAAGTTTTGCCCAAGATCATGTCATAAGTGGCAAAACTAAGATCATAATGTGGGTCTTCTGACTCTAGGTTCTTTAGGCTTTCCAATGTTCCACCATTCTTTGGGATCACTAATTATCACTGTATCCAAGATTATAGATGGAAAAAACTTTGAGTTTATTATTCCAACTCCTTCATTTTAGAATGCCCAAAGTCACAACAGTAGAAAGTGGCAGAGTTGGAATTTGAACTCATTTCTTCTTTCTTCAAATCAAGCTTCCTTGTACACTGCATTAAACAACAAAACAGACTGATCTGTTTTCAGTTTTTATCTTGCTGTTGGCAATAGGGAGAAACAGCCTACAATTCACAAAAATACTCACATCTATGACTTTAAACCTAAAAATATCTTCCTCAGAAAGAGGACAAAGCCAATAATCCTCTAGCAAAGGAAATCCACATGTTAGATTCTGTGGTACATTCTAAAATGCTAATTCTGTTGCAAGGATATTTAAAGGTAATAGATATGGAGATGGTTCCCTGGGTGCTTGGGAGGAAATGAAGAGCAATAAGCAGTGTACATTTTTTACTCAAGTTGGCTTTGAAAATTGTTCTTCCTTGATTTGATTAATGATCATCATGCTTGGCAGAAACATTCTTGGAAGATGATATACTGGATGTGTGTATACATAAAATAAAAAAAGCATTCCGTGTGTATTTTAAGTCTAATTTGACTGATACTTCAATTTAGTGAGAGATAAGCAATTAAATGAATCCTTACAATCTTGGATTCTATACAGATAGATAATAAAAATGAAGTTTTGTCTGAGTGCAAAGTCTTAGAAGAAATTCAGGAAAAGCATTTAATGCGTTCAAGTTTAGAATAACTAAATGTCAAACCTATAAGGGTGTTTTGTTTTGTTTTTCCTATGATCTGGTCTTATCCAACAAAAATGGAGAAAATGACCTGATGAAAATACTACCAGACTCTGTAAAACAAACCTATTTTGCCTTATTTATTTAATTTCTATGGGAAATATATCTTGTGAAATACCAGACTGGGTAAATAAAAAGTCAGAAGTTTGCTGGAGATATACCAGCAATCTTGGTTATGTTGGTGATAATACTGTAATAGAAAAGGAAGAAGAAATGGAATCAGTGTCAGATTTTATATTCTAGGGCTCAGAGATCACCATAGCCATGAAATTAAAACATACTTCCATTTCTAGAAATCAAGATGATGATAAGCAGTAAGTCACTGCAACCCTCCCATTTTTACCTCCAAACAACCATAAAATAGTACCCCAGAATGAATCTTAGAATTAGAAGAATCAGCAAAGGGAACAAGGTGAAACAATCTTTAGCCCCCAAAATTAGAGGAACTGCAGGAAAATTCTGCCTCACTCTGGCAGCAGGGAAGGGCAGTCAGCAAAAGAAACATCTCAACAAACCCCACCTCAGCAAACCAGCAGGAGTTACTGAGCCCATTTTGGTGGAGCAGGGAGATGTCCACATCAGTACCCTCTACCTCGCCAAGGGAACCAGCTGATATGGCCCTTAGGCATGCAGGCATTCTCCAGCAGCTAGACTACTATGTGCTTCTGTGTAGGCTCAGGGAAAAGGACACTCACTACACCATACCTCAGAACACACTAGAAACCACCAATAGGACCCCAATTCAGCACCAAGCAAACTATTAGACCCCTACAACCTCCAGAAGTGACAATCAAGCCTACCCCATCACCTCAGCACAATCTTAGACATGAGAGTCCCCTGTGAGTTCCAACGATATATCAAGCACAACACCAGGGAAATATCTAGGACCTGAAGACACAGACAAAAGAAATCTGAGACAATATCCCTTGTACCCTGAGGATAGAGTTCAAAGTTAAAAGAGGAAAAACAAAAAAAATGATCTAAAACTATAAATAAAATGAATATGACCCTAGAAAGTTACTATGGTGACATGAAAGACCAAGCCACAAACTCTGAAAAGGGCAACAATGTCAAAACATTTATGTGCAAAACCCTAAGGAAAAAAAGAAAGTGTTCTCAGGATGAGAAAGAAATCATGGAAGATCTCAAAAAGGATCTTAAAAAAGATCTTAAAAATCATATAAGAGAGAGATAAAAGAAAAATTGGAAAAAGAAAACAACTGCTTAAAAAGAATTAGCCAAATGAAAAAGAAGATGAAAAATTCACTGAGAAAACAACATTTTAAAGAGTATAATTTGGGGCAACTAGGTGGTGCAGTGGATAGAGCACAGGCCCTGGAGTCAGGAGTACCTGAGTTCAAATCTGACCTCAGACCCTTAATAAATACCGTGGCCTTGGGCAAGTGACTTAACCCTATTGCCTTGCAAAAAACTTAAAAATAAAAAACAAAAGAGTATAATTGGAATTATCTTTGCATGTAAGTGGAAGAAAAAGTTAAATCAAATTTTGAAAAAAAATTATCCCAATTCACCTTTCTTAGTCAGTTTTTGTGAGTATGTTTTTGTGATCAGGTGGTCTATTCTTTAGTTGAGTTTTTTAAGTTTCTTCAGGTGGAGAGTTCCTACTGTTCCAGTTCTACTTGTTCTGCATGACAAAGGGATTGTTGTGTTTTTCCCTGAATCCCTAGGACTTGTACCAGTTATCTTATGTTCAAATATGTATTGACTTGAATTGGACTGACTCTTGACAGGCTATAATTAACAAAATTAATGAGAGAGTAACAGAATCTTGGGTAGGTGAGTCTAGAGTTTTATCCTCAGAAAAGAGTTTTGTGAAAAAAGGTTTAAGGCTTTAAAATGTTTTTGCATTTATTTATTTTATTTTTAATTTATGATTAAAACAAGCATTTCTATTATAATAAAAAGATGATTGCATATGAAACTGAAAATCTATTATATAGAACTTGCTAAAGCTAAGTGACACAGTGGCTAGAGCACTGGCCTTGGAGTCAAGAGGACAGAAGTTTCAGTTTGGCCTCAGACACTTGACACTTGCTGTATGACCTTGGACAAGTCACTTAACCTTAATTGACTTGCCTTAAAGGACATACCCAGCATTGGGATTCATATATGGTCACTGGACAAAGATGGCTCTGGAGGAGAAAGTGAGGCTGGTGACTTAGCACAGCACCTTCTAAACTAAAATCCAATTTGTGTGCTTGTCATGGCATCATCTCCTATGATGCCATGATCTTCTTTTATAATGAAAGACAGCCATCATAATAAAGTTATGCTAAAAAAAGAAAACTATATACAACAGTAAAATTAGTCTAATGAAAAAGGTACAAAAATTGGTTGAGGTAAACAACTCCATAAAATTTAGACTTGGGCAAGTGGAAGCTAATAACTCCATAGCAAATCAAGAATCTATCAAACAAATTCAAAAGAATGAAAAAATGGGAGGAAATGATAAATATCTCATGGGGAAAACAACTGACTTGGAAAATAGATCCAATAGAGACAATATCAAAATTACTGGACTACTTGAAAGTCATAATCCAAAGGAAGATCTAGATAGCATTCCTCAAGAAATTATCAAGGTCAATAGCCCTGATATCCTGCATCCAGGAGGCAAAATAGGAATTGAAAAGATCTGCCAATCACTTAAGGAAAGAGATCCCAAAATAAAAAAAATCCAAGGAACATTATAGTCAAATTTCAGAACTATCAGACCAAGGAAAAATTACTAAAAGTGGCTGGAAAATTATACAGAAAACTGAGCCAAATTTATAAGAACACAAGCAATTTTCCAATTGCTGAATGGTCAAAAAATATGTATGGATAGTTTTCAGGTGAAGAAATCCAAACTATCTAAAGGCATTTGAAGAAGTGCTTCAAATCACTTTTGATTAGAGAAATGCTAAATTAAAACAATGAACCCCCCCATCAACATGAGGGTGATGATCAACCTTGAAGGACTTGCTCATTCCATTAGTGCAACAATCCAGGACAATTTTGGGCTGTGATGGAGAATATCATCTGTAGCCAGAGAAAGAATTGTGGAGTTTGAACAAAAACCAAAACCTTTAATTTAGAAAAAACCCATTATCTTATTATGTAATTTTGCTATCTCTTATACTTTATTTTTCTTCCTTAAGGATATGATTTCTCTCTCATCACATTCAACTTAGATGAATGTATACCATGGAAACAATGTAAAGACTAACAGACTGCCTTCTGTGGGGGGAGGGAAGCAAGATTAGGAGAAAAATTGTAAAACTCAAAATAAATAAAAGCTTTCTAAAAAAATCAACTAAGAGGTATGACAAAAAAGGAAAATTATAAATGTTGAAAGCATGTGGGAAAATTAGTACACTAATGTGGTGTTGGTGGAGTAGTGAGCTAATCCAGTCATTCTGGAGAGCAATTTGGAACTATGGCAAAAGGGACAACCAAACTGTTCATACCCTTTGATTTGGCAATACCACTACAAAGTTTGTATACCAAAGAGATCATAAAAAATGGAAAAGAACTTACATGTAAAACAATATTTATAGCAGCTCTTTTCATGGTGGCAAAATATTGGAAATTGAAGGGATGCCTATCAACTGGGGAATGACTGTTATTATATAGAACCAATTATAGTGTATAAATGTAATAGAATATTCTGTACAATATTATACAATAAGAAATGGTGAATAGGCATATTTCAGAAAAACCAAGAAAGACTTGTGTGAACTGATGCAAAGTGAAATAAGCAGAACTACATGAAACATGTATACAGTGTCAGCAACATTGTATGATAATCACTGGGAATGACACAGTTCCTCTTAGCCACACAATAATAATCCAAGACAATTACTGAGAACTCATGAAGGAAAATGCTATCCACATCCAGAAAAAAGAACAGATGGTCTCTGAATGCAGATTGAAGTAAATTTTCTTCACTTACTTTATTCTTTCTCATGGTTATTTTTTGATTTTTGATATAATTCTAATTCTACAACTGAGATTAATATGGAAATATGTGTTACATGATAGTACCTATATAAGCTAGGTCAAATTGGCTACCAATTTCAGAAGAAAGGTGAGAGAGCAGGAAAAAAACTTTTTTAATTCAAAAATCTTATAAGAATGAATGCAACAATTTTCATAATATGTAATTGGATAAAGATAAAATACCATTAAAAATAAAATACTACTAAAATAAAATACATTGAAGTATAAAAAGCTTCTTAGAAGTAAAGCTATGGAATATCTGCACAACATACTCAAATGCATAGTCATCCTCTTCCCAAAAAAAGTTCGAAGCTATGGTTTTTCCAGTAGCAACATATGCTACTGAAATATTGGACTATAAGAAAAGCTAAGCACTGTAGAACTGATAGTTTTGAATTGTGATGCTGGAGAAGATTTTTGAGAGTTCCTTGGACTAAAAGGAAAGTAAATTAATTGATACTTAAAGAAATTTCTCTGACTATTTATTGAAAGGACAAATATAGAAATCAAAGTTTAAATAATTGAGCCACAATGAGAAGATAGAACTCACTGGAAAAGACTAATACTGAGTAAGTTGAAGTGAAAAGGAGAAAGAGATGCAGATTTGGGATGGATAGTTACTGTCATGAATGCAACAAGCTTGGACAGTCTTCAGGAAATAGTGGAAGACAGAAAGGCTTGATATGCTATGGTATACGAGATTGATTGACAACCCCTCATTTCAATGAATTGTCCTGCTGATTAATTAGTGAAAAGAAAAAACTTTCCAGTTTTCCTTAACTGAATTGATGATCATTTTTTTCTAAATCTGTGTGTTCTTTTAGCCTTTTATATAAAAATAGCTGAAGTCCATGGTCAATGGTGAGCAATTTTAAAAGCTTGAGGAAAAAAGTCAATAAATCAAATTAATAATCTCCATATGGATAAGAAAGTTCCATTTATCCAATAGTCACAAGAAAAGCTTAGGATGGGGATGAAGAAGGGGAGAAGTGACAGTAAGGACAAAGTTACCCAAAGCCAGTAAGAATTTTCTTTTCATAAGCTAGGCTAGCCAAACACAACAGATGAAAAGGGTGAGTAGGATTCACAGTTACTGCCAGTGATCCACTTTGCTCATGTAATCTTTGGATGTTTTTTTCTCCTCCTTCCCACACTGACCTCTCTCATCCACCAACTTGCTCAGCTTCCCTGACAGGAGATAATGGTTTTCTGTGACTGCAATGTGCAGTAGCCCCCATGAAGCCACCTGCTTTCAACATAAGCAATTTCCTTGTCCTTCCCTGCTCTCCTCCTCCAAGGAAAGCGTATAAGTAAGAACATAATTTCATTATCTTGAACCCCATTAAGCAAGACTGACTGATCATGTTACTGTAGTGTTTTTGAGAATAGCAAA
Organism: Macrotis lagotis; assembly: GCF_037893015.1. NCBI lineage: Eukaryota > Metazoa > Chordata > Mammalia > Peramelemorphia > Peramelidae > Macrotis > Macrotis lagotis. The sequence goes on along the minus strand of NC_133661.1, from coordinate 86,833,384 downwards.
ACCATATTTTTCCCTAATGAGTGTGCTATAAAAGTCTTCACCAATTCCTATTGACCTTTCTCTGTTGACTCCAGGGGAAAGGGAAGGAGAAAGGAAAAAAAAAACTTTTAAATCCACAGACAGGAGTGGGCAGGGGGTGGGGACAGGTTTTTTGAGAGGTTCCTTTGAGGAGAAAAGCAAAGAGAGAGTTCAGGGCTCTGGTTTCCATGGCAATGGAAGCTGTTGCTTGTGCTGCACACCTGCACTGACAAAGATGTTGAGACTATCTTAGGAAGGTCAGGGGATAGGTTTTGGAGGTTTTTCTTTATTTTGTATTGTTTTTAATCAGAAAAGAGCAGGTGTTAGAAACTCTGAAGATGGGCTCTCCTCCTCTAAATAGGTTAAAGTACTTGTGGAAAAAAATGATTTTGAGGGAATTGTCTGAATATTTAAGGATCAGTTTTCTGAAAGATATTAATCATTTCCCCTGGGTACCATACAAATGGTTCTCAGGCACCTTGCTGTTCTACTTTCCCATTTGCTTTTAGGGCCTGTGTCCTCTGAAGTTTTTGCTAAATCTAGCTCCCCCTCATCTTTGCCCTTCACCTAGGTTCCCCTCCCCATCAAACAGGTTCCTGGTCATGGTCACTCTTGTTTCTCAAATAACCCAGATCTTCCACTATTTTCCATTTCTCATGGAGGAGATGAAGAGAAGAAGTGAATTTGCTTGAAATTTTCAAATGAAAATCAAACCTAAACAGAAGTCAATAGACCTTAGAGGTATTTCCAACTTGGAGATGCTATGAGTCTGTGAACCAGGCCAGAAAAAAAAAAAAAACAACAGAAGACAATCAGGAAAAAATAAGAGTTGGAGAACATAATCAATAACATGGTTGTAATCTAAGAAGGAGGGTTGGGGATTCTATTCTGGAGATAATTCTTACTGGCCTGACATAAGAAGCTAAACGATCAAGACCAAGGTTGGGGTGGGAGGGAGCAAGTGAAAATTATCATATGCATTTATGTTCAAGTAAGGAATTTTGGAGAAGATAAGTAAAGGGTATCAATGAAATTCCTTTGTGAGAAATAGCATAAATTGATCATGTGGCAACAGGATTGAGTAGCTCTTGGGTAAAGTATGTTAAGAAAAAAATGAGAAAGGCCTTTGGCTTATAGGATGTATTTCACTGTGACAAATTTATGGAAGGACATGGAAAAAATTGCACAGGATGGGCAAGCTTGAATTAGTTGTGATTGACACTGTTGAAAAAATGCCCACATTGATTAAATCACACATTGGAGTACTGGAGAATTTGTAGCACTTTGCCATGCACAAAGTTCTCTCCTCACATCAATTTTGCATTATTCTTCCCATTTTACATATGAATAAACTAAGGCTCAGAGGTGAAATGACTTATACACAGACAGAAGAGCCAGAGCTGAGATACTAACTCAGGTCTTCTGACTCCAGAACATTGGTTTTCAAAAGGAGAAAGTGAGAGCATATCCCCAATAAAGTCAAAACTGATTCCCTCTGCCTTTCCCATCATACATTTTGTTTTCCCTCCAAACAGAAATAAGGGTGCAATGGATCAATTCTTTTGACTGTGAGCTAATCTTGATATGTGTCCAAGTCAGGGCTTTCTGGGTGGGTCTGTCAACAGGGAGTCAGGGGCTCTTGTCAGCAAACTGTGGAAAATCCAAATTTGGCTCCTATGTGTCTGCCTTGCCAAACTACAGGCATGGCTCATTTGCAAGCAGTGTTTTTTTTTCCCTCTATTTTCCAGCATCCCAGTTTGATGTTACACTTTCTTGTTGCAAAAAGGCTAAATGCTTTCAACAAAATTAAGCTGATGCCTTAAAGGAATCAAGTTGTCAAAAACAATCTAGAAAAAAGAGATTGCAATCTTGCTCCCATGGTTATTTGCATATCCGAAGAATACAGTTTAGACAACTGTTGAGCCTGATGGAATTAGGTGTGATACAAGCTGGGCAGAGAGCAGAAGTGAGAGCTGTGGGATGGGAAAGGAAAATAGTGAGGTGCAGCCAGAGGAACTCTGGATCAAGGATTTAGGAGGTTTGATTATAGTCTTTGATCCATCATTCAGAGCTATGTGATTTAGAGCAAATCATTTAAATTCTCTTAATCTCAAGGTCCCTGATCTCTAAAACTGGAAGTGGAGGGATGGCTGGTGGGGAGAAAAAAAAGGAAGGGTTGAATCTCCTTTTACTTAAAGTCTTCCCCAAAACTTCAGCTTCCTTCTTTAAATGCCTAGAGCATTTATTTGATGCCTCATATACTGCCTTCATATATGGTTTCTGTGAACTCTTACATTTTTTTATTGAAATGTGTATTTAAGAGTGCTTCTGTCTTCTCCAAAATGCAACTATTAACTTTTTTTAGTTTTTTTTTTTTTTTTTTTTTTTGCAAGGCAAACAGGGTTAAGTGGCTTGCCCAAGGCTAGGTAAATATTAAGTTTCTGAGATCGAATTTGAACCCAGGTCCTGACTCCCGGGCCGGTGCTTTATCCACTGCACCACCTAGCTGCCCCAACTATTAACTTCTAAAGGGTAAGGAATTTCTTATACACATGAATCTCTTTCCTAGAACCTTACATAGTGGGTCTAATATAATATTTGAATACTTATTGATTAGATTTCATTTGTATGAACATTTCATGTCTAATCCATCCTAATGAAGATCATAATCCATTCACCCTTTCTACTCTTATATGATTCTTGTCTGTGCCTTTCTATAAATCCTCTATAAAAGAGTTATCCAATACAATGGAGACCTGTTATTTTTTTAAAAATATTTCATAAACACGTGTCTTTTCATCAGTTAACCCTCATTCTTGTTCTGCTACTGTTCTACTTTATAGGTGTGTGGGAGTGACTTGTGCTGCTCTTGTAAGTTATGAATGTCTACATGAGTTTGAATGTGACTTGCTGGGAGACATGAATAGCTATCTCTAGAGTTCTGCTACCCTTTTCCAAGAGATACTTTAATTCTTACCAGGAGAGGAATCTTTTCCTTAGATAAAGGATGTCAGGCTAGAATAATATCTATCACCACCCCACCCCATCCTCCAACTCCCAGATATTGTTAGTCTAGGGAAATATTTTTTAGGTTCAACCTGATTCCCTTTATGACAATGCGTGTCCAAAGTTATATATTCAAAAATTGAACTACTGTCCCACCAAGTACCAATTCCACAATGAATATATATATATATATATATATATATATATATATATATATATACATATATATAATAAAGAAAAATAAACCCATTTATCCAAGATAATAGCAGACAGATATCATATGCATACTTTCCCTGATATCTGTCTGCTATTATCTTGGATGCGATATTTCCTGAATCTCACTCTCATGGAAATTCCCCCAAATCTCTAGCAAAATAAGGCAAAGGTAAGGACATGATCAAGGTGCTGGCTCCTCTATGTCAGCTTACTCCCAGAGTCTTCCTCTTGAAAGTCAGAAGACCAGAATTCCTTTGCAGGCATGGAGCATTCATTGTGTAATTAGTCTCCACAAGTTAGGGGTCCTAAATAAATGGGTTCTGAGTTATGTGTTATGCAGGCATACATGTCTTTGATGATACCTTTTATGCCACTTTTTGCATACAAGTCATTACTAATGAATTTCTGTAGCTTATTTATACCCACCATGTGTCTTTCCATATCCTTTTGCATCCTGTGCAGATGGGCTTCTGAGAGCATGAAGTTTCATGATAGTCACATAGCATAACTAAGAGTGGGTACATGTGGCACGTTTTCTCAATTGTGACCCAGACTAACCCCCTATTCAATTCTGTTCCAACTCTTTTTCTGGTTTATAGAACCTACTTTGTATAAAACCTACATTGTAGATGGATTAATTTAATTATTTACATATTTACATATTTACATAAGTATAGGACCTGGGGGCAGCTATGTGGCACAGTGAATAGTGCTGAGCTAGGAGTAAGCAAGACTTCATTTCTGTGAGATCAAATCTGACTTCAGGCATTTTCTAGCTATGTGACCCTGGACAAGTCACTTTACCCTGCTTGTCTCAGTTTCTTCATTTGCAAAATGAGCTGGAAAAGGAAATGGCCAACCATTTCAATTTCTTTGCCAAGAAAATTCCAAATGGGTTACTCAGAGCTGGCTACAACTGACAATAGGACCTGGATCTGTGATTTATTGGAATAGAAAACTCCCAGGTAAGGAAATGCTGATGGGTACCTTCTCTGCATATTCTTAAATATTGGAGACAGGACATAAAAATCTGGTCTTGCATTGCTAAATGCATGCCAATATCTGGGTAATATTCATTCTTTATGCATTTTGTGTTTCCTGTACATAGAGTCAGTATAGTATGGTGGATAGAGAGCTGGCTTCATGTCATACACACACACACACACACACACACACACACACATACAACACACACACAAATATGTCTGTATGTATGATCCTTAACCTCTTGGTATTCTATGTAACTCTTCTAGTCTTAGGACTATAAATTGCAAAGATGGTGTTGCCCTGCATTGGTAGAAAAGGCTCTTCACTCACAGTGCCCTAGACCAATGAATCCAGACATCTAAGCCCCTTCTCAATTATTACAAAGATTGTAAGGCCGATGGATCTTACTGAAGGAACCTTGAAGGCAATTACAAAGTATAGTGCATAGAGTACCAGATGAAGAATTAGGAAACCCTTCCTTTGATATTTACCAGCTATGTAATCCTAGACAAATCACTTATCCTCTCTGTGCCTCAATTCTCTTATCTGTTAAAAAAAAGGAGGTTAAAATTAGTAGCCTCTGAAGTTCCTTTCATCTAGGTTCTTAGCATCTGAAAACCTCATTCAATCAGGGTGATGTTGTCAGAATATAGTAACATCTGGAGAATCTCTCACAACTACTATGAGCTAAAGAATCCTTTTACTTTTTGCACTTTTGATGTATATGTTAACCATTTTTAAATCTCACTTGAAGTAAAAACTCAGCAGATCACTGACTATACTGAAATGATTATATTCACAGGATACATTCTGTTAATGGAGAGACTTAAAAGGTGTTGATTTTACTAAATGACATCAAAGGAAGGTTGGATTAATTCAGTCTTCTTCATATTAATTTTCATCTTTTGTCCATTTGTAATAGTCTATAAGGACAGCTAGATGGCTCAATCGACAGAATGTGTTGGATTTGGAGTCAAGAAGACCTAAGTTCAAATCTGAACTCAGACACTTACCAGCTGTGTGACCTTGGACAAGTCACTTAACCTCTGTTTGCCATGGAGATATCTGGATGACTCAGTGAATAGTGTGCTGAGCCTGAAGTCAAGAAGACCTGAGTTCAATTCTGGCCCCAGACACTTAGTAGCTATGTGACCCTAAGACACTCAACCTCTGCCTTAATCCATAGGAGAAAAAAATGGCAAACTACTTCACTATCTTTGCCAAGAAAACCCCATGGACAGTATTGTATGCTCTGGTCTATAGGGTCACAAAGTGTCGGACATGACTGAACCACTGAACAACAAGAAGTTTGTAAGATGTGGAAGAATCAGACTGTCAGACCTGGAAAGAATCTTACATTGTCAGGTTAAGAAGAATTAATGGAGACTCAAAGAGATGATGTAACCTGCCCAAGGTCATACAACCAATCAGTGTCAGAGAAGGGTATAACATCTAGGTTTCCTACTTCCCAGTCTGCTATCAAGGACACACAAAACTCTCTCACCCCAAGGGACAAAAAGAAAAGGCTAAGTTTTTCTCAAGTTGGGGATGTCAAAAGATTGCCAGATGCAAAACCAAAAGTTTATGGATTTTTCTGGAGCATGGTTTTAGAAAGAAAAATGGAAAGAGATGTTTCTACTTTTAATTAACAAACCTCTTTTGATGTGCTCTGGCACAGAAAGAAGAGCTCCAATGACTAACATTTTTAATGTCATTAAAATAATTAAATTACACAGTCATTTCTTACACCCAGCCTGGACTTATTTCAATAACACATTCATTCAAACTGTAATATTGTAAAGACATCAGGGAATAACTTGCCAGTACAGAAGAGTCAGAGAGTGTCTTAAACTTCATTTTAACTAGAGTTATTTGAGTAGGGAACAGAATAGAAGCAATGCTACCTCTAAAATTATCTTAGTGCTTTCTAGATACAAAAATAGTAATAGAGTTTGATAGTGTTCTCCTTTTGAACAAGAGAAGAGCACCAGTTATGGGAATAAGGACACTTGAATTTAAGTCCCAGATTCAACAGCTGAATCCCTTATCTAATCTGTAGAATGAAGAATTGGATGGGTTGAGCTCAAAAATATCTTTAAGTTCTAAGTTAAAAAGGGAAGAGAAAGCAGAAGAGACAATCATTTATTATCCACTATGTAGCAGATACTGTACTAAGTCCATGATGGATATTTTCTCAGGGAGGTAGTATGATACTTCACTGATTTTACAGTTGGGAAACATAGGTTTGAGTTTCAGTTTCAGCAATTAAAAGCAGTTTGATTGTGAACAATTTTCCCTGAGCCTCAGTTTCCCATCTGTTAAATGAAGATAATAATACTTACCCTCTCATAAAACAGTTGTGAGGGAAGTGGTTTGTAAATTCAGCCTAGGAAAGTAAATTTGCCCAAATTGACACAGTTGGTAATAGCAAGATTGTTTTTCTCATTTTGTGCCTTTGAGTGATCCTGAGAGACAAATATTACAGGTATTATTATCAAACACATTTAACAGAAGAAGAAACTGAGGTTCCTAGAGGTTGAATGAATGGTTACAAAGATAATATATATCAAAGGCAGGATTTGAACTCAGATTTTCTGACTCTAGGCTTTGCACTCTATCCAAGAGTTCTATGTAAGCAGCAAAGCTTTTATATTTTTCCAACAACTCTGATTCCAAAGCTTTTACACTATCCATTAATCAAAGTTTTCCTTTTTACCTTTTAAGAATGTATAATAGGGGTGGCTAGGTGGGGCAGTGGATAGAGCACCAGCCCTGGAGTCAGAAGTACCTGACTTCAAATCCGGCCTCAGATGCTTAATAATTACATAGCTGTATGGCCTTGGGCAAGCCATTTAACCCCATTGCCTTGCAAAAAAAAAAAACCCTAAAAATTATAAAAAGAAAAAAGGAATACATATAGTGATCGTTACTATTTTTGCATAATTATCTCATTGTAGTACCATTTCTATAAGATAGGCGGGAAATGGTCAAGATCCTAATTCTACTTTTAATTTGTCATGGTAACTTGGCTAAGATACTCAGGATCTCTAGTTTTCATTCTACTCACCTATAAAATAAAAGAACTGGAAAAGATGGACTCTAAGTTTCCTTCTAGGTTTAAGATATGATGGCAATATTCTATTACTGCTTGCATTATATAGATGGAAAACTGAACCACAAGGAAATACAATGACTTAAGCAAATGCAAGATCCTGTAAATGCTGAATGCTTACTTAACCAGTGAACTGTAAGATTGTTGCACTACCTTCCCCTAACCAAGTTTCATCAATGTATGCATTTTTGCCTTTAGAAGAAAGTAGTTGGGTATTCCCCAAATACCCTGGCACTAGCCCAGTCCTCTAGTTATCTCCACCCAAATTTCATGGACATCTAATTATATAAGATAGGTTTCATTCCTCCAAACACATTATATTTCATTTCAAAAAGCATATAAAACTGTATGCATAAATACATGACCAAAAAGCCCATAATTCAGATTGCTTGTGTAGAGGAAAAAAATGATTTTTATAACAAGATATCTCACTGAAAGGCTCTAGTCAACCACTGAACAACAATTTATAAAATCTTCAACCTGCAGAAAATAAATTGACTCCAAATGGTATGAGTGGATTAAAAAGCTTACTGGATTCTCTACTCATGAGAGGAGAAAGGTGGGGGGTTGAGTGGAGTTGAGTGAGGGGTGCAGTGGAACACTTCTAGCCTGTGAGATCATTTGCCAAATTACAGTCTGTGTTTCTTGAATGTGTCATTTTGATGACAAAGACACTCAAGTGGAAGGAGTGGAAAAAGTCTACGGTAAATAATTTAAAGGAAAGGAAGTTCATTGTGGTGGAAGAGGCACATATTTGTCTAATGACTGACTAGTCAAAAATGGAAAATACTAAATTCACAGAAAGGTAAAAATAACCCAGTAAATGATTCCCAGAATTTAATTGTTGGTTATTTTCTGACAGAGTTGTCAATTTTAGGGAAATTGTGCTCTTCTTAGGACACTATTACCCAGAGTTGGAACTGTTACATGATTATCTAAAGGGATATCTCACCTTCAGACTCATCTTTCCAATTCATCCTTGTACATTGCTGCCAATTTAATTTTCCCGTAAAGCAACTCTAATCATGTCACTCCCTTTCTCAAATGCCTACAATAGTTTCCTACTGGCTACAGGACAATGTCCAAACCTTACAGTTTACTCATTCTCCAATCTTATCTCCCACTAAACTGCTACACAAACTCTCCAATCCACATATACTGGTCTTCTCAAGGTTTCTTGAATAAACTATAAACAATTTTACTTCTAAGGTTTTTTTTTTTTACATGTCCTACAGCACTTCCCTAGAATGCTTTTCCCATTCTCTATGCTTAACTTAATGCTACCCTGTCTTCAAAATCTAGTTTAAGGTCCATCACTTTGATAAAGTTTTCTGTAAGCAAAAGAGATTCAATCAAATTACAATAAAGAAACATTTGTTAAGTATCTACTGTATGCAAAAACAATATACAAGGCACTAAGAATGGAATCAAATGACAATCTCACAAACAAAAACAAAACATTGTTGATTTCCCAAGGACTTTGTTTGAGCTTGGGAATAAAACCTTACATTTACAAGGACAAGTAATTACAATAGAATTTGAAGGAGGAGAGAACTTGAATAATGGGCTTGTTGGAGTAGGTGGCAGGCACCTGAGAAGAGCTTGAAAGAAAGCCAAATTAAAGGGAAATAAGGAAGATTATATATCTCGGATACCTAATCCTTTTCAGAGAAATTTAATAGAAAATGTTTATTTATTTTTGCCTATTCAATCTCTCCCCTTCTTAGCCTAGGTACATGAATTTTGCTTATGTTGAAACTTTCCACTGTCATGCAGTCTAAGTAATCTATTTTATATTTTGTAATTAATTCTATTTCTTGTAATTATCTCCATTCCTAATTAAGACTAGATTTTCTACCTATAGAAGTGAAAGCTATATGTTCTGCTTCTCTTCTAACCTTTTTTTTGAATATTATGATTTTTGATGTTGATGTCAAATATCCATTTAAAATGCAATTTGGAAAAATGTTCTAAATTGTTGGTCTTAGTAATTTTTGAGACTACCTTTTAGTTTTCTTGGCACTTTTTATCAAATAAAAAATTCTTTCCTAAGTTCTGTTTTCTAGTTTATCAAATACTGTATTATGCAGTTCCATTTTTTTCTGATTTTTCCTTGTCTAGTTTGCTCTACTGAACTACCTTTCTATTTTTAGCAAATATCAGATGGCTTTTGATTACTGTTGCTTTATAATATAATCTGATGTGGAAAAGCGCTTCATCACCACATTTTTCATAATGTCCCTTGATATTCTAGCTCTAACACCTTTTGCTAATTTTGAAGTTTTGCTCAATTTATCAATGCATTTTTCTTGCTTGATTTTAGTTCATTGTTCTTTTATACCAACCAGTAAAGCAGTCAAGTATCCTTTCACCATTGTCTCCTTGTCTATATTTCAAATGATCTATCTTAATGGTTTGTTTTTTTGTTGGGGGGAGTTGTTGCTTTTGTAATCCTGTACATTGTATTCATTTTTCCTTCTTGTATTTCCTGGGTCTTAGATGTTTGAAGAGTAAACATTTTCTCCATTTGTTTTTCTTTCTATGAATCTTTCAAATACCTCTTTTAATAATTAAAGATACTTTTTAAAAAGCATTAATGGTTTGAGTCATTTTTACAGAGAATGTAATCTTGGGGGTACATCTTGAACTCCCATGCTTTTTTTGGAACACATCTCTCCAGTGGTTTCTGGTGAGTGCATAATAGTTTTTGTTATTCAAATTCCCTTTCTGTTGGACTACAAGAATTTCTTCTGATTCCTCACAGAAATCTGTTTTTGTCAATAGACTTAAATTTAACTATTGTGTGCCTTGGAACTTGCAGCATGGTTTTGTATGTGTGTGGAGAGGGGAGGAGGAACTGGTTTTTTGGATTGGTTTTTCCCCCCTGGAATTAATTCATGAATTCTTTCAATTGCCACTTTGTTTTCAGTGTTCAGAAGCTCGACATAATTTTCTTTTATTATTTCTTACATTATGGTGTCCATATTTTTTGACTCATATTCTTTTGGAAGACCTAAAAATCCTTAAATTGTTTCTAGATATTCTGTCTTTGAGATGAATGCTTTGCTTGCTTAGAGACCCTCCTTTCTTTTAAAATTGTTTTTTGCTTCGTTCCCCCTCCCCCCCAACTGTCCTTTGTTTCCATATATTCCATCTCCAATCTGTTATTTTCTCTTTTGTTTCTTTGGTTAGAAGTGTTAAAATAGATTCAAATTTTTCTATTCTGGCAATTATTTCTGCTTTGCAAGTTATAAATTCTACTTTCAGAATTCTTATTTCTCTTTGATAAGATTCAGGAACATCTGTTGTGGTCCTATGCTTTCTTGGGAATCCTCAGGGTCTTCTGCTTTATCAGATACTGATGCATCTTCCTTTGTCTTGAAATCTTTATTCATATATGCCTGAAGTATTTTGTCTGATCTGGATGATATGTTCTCACTGGTTATTAATATCTTCTTTATTGGTTAGTCTGTTTATGGCTGAAGGTTTGAGCTTTCTTCCTCTTTGGTAATTTCTATCTTTTTTATTATTTTTTTTCCTCTGTTGGGGGAAAGAAGTAAACATTTTCAGAGTATCTGCTAGATGCTGAACATGTTGCTAAACATTTTATGAATATTATTCCTCACAACAACCCTGAATATGGATACTATTAATACACCTATTTTTGCAGTTGAAAAGACTGAGGGAGAAACTTATATTGGAATTCAGGTCTTCCTGACTCCTGGACCAGTGTGTACACCACTGTACCACCTAATTGCCTCATTTTATAGCATTGTGGGTGGGGGATGAGTTGCTGAGTGAACTCAACTAGGGTATATGGATTGTTGTGTTAATTCATTGAATTTTTAACTTATTTGTGTTCTTAATTCCCTAGAGCATGGAGACAGTTGAAATTGTTTTATTTATGGCATTTAATTTCTATTTTGGAGGAGTTTGAGAGGTCAGGAGGATCAGAGAAAATATCTAGGGCTCTCTTTTGTTGGTAGTTTGATCTGGAAATCTCTTTTGTCCTTCTTTGTATCCTCAGCACTGTGTGGGGCCCACAGTAGGCATTTAATAATTGTTCATTGTTGATTGACTGACTGAAAAAGAACAAAGGAAGGGATGGAATATCAAGTTCAGGAAATATCAAATTTGACTGGAACAGTCTATTAAGGAGAGTAATGTAAAATAATCCTGAACCAATGGAAGAATGAATCTGTTTTACTCACCTCTACATATTTGCTACAAAGATTTTGTTTTCCTTTTTTGTTTCCAATGGGGTAGGTGGGATGGAGAAAAATATAGATTCTAGTTAACTGAAAAATAACTTTATTTAAAGAAACATTAGTAAAATAAGCATATTATAAAGTCTGAGAAGTTTGTATTTTATCTTTGTGGGACAAGGGAACTATTGAATATTCTGAAGTAAGGAAGTGCATCAGACCTATGATTTTAGGAGATTATTTTGAAAGTTGTGAGAAGGATGCATTGGAAAAACAGAATGGAAGCAGTAAGATCATTTTGGTGGTTCCTGAAAAACTCCAGACAAGAGGGAATGAATGGGATTTTGAACTATAGTGTGAGTGGAGAGAAGAAAACACCTGTGAAAAATATTGAGGCAAAATCAACAAAATACATTAGTTGATTGGATAATAGAAGTGAAGGAAATTTGATAGGGCTAAATCAAAAAACTTATATGGGCTCAAAAATTCAACTTCTGAAGTATAAGCTAGAGAATTAGTAGTTTGCCTGAGGGTTTTAGTATTCTGAAAATTCAGAATAAATTAACCAAGAAAAGATATGAAATCTTAGGTTAAAGTGAGATAGACATGGCATTCATGTCTAAGGAGGTGATAATACTAATAATTAAGGCTACCTAAATATTGAAGGCATAGTATTTAGTTCTGGGCAGCAGAAGGCATTGTACTAAATATTTTTTGAGTTTCTTTCCAATTTACATATACTATGTATATTTAAAGCTTGGTAAGACATCAAAAGATACCAAAGTCATCCACTGCATCCTGAGCCATCACTATCATCTTGACTTTTGTCTTACCACTGGAATCCAATGACTAGAAGAGAGAATGAGACTGACAACTTCTTGCAACTTTGCCTCACTCAAATTAAGTTTTCAAACATGTTAAAAAATGTGTGTGTGTGTATACAATATATATATATATATATATACATATATACACGTAATGCATAAATACACACACAAACTCAGATACATATATTCTGTATATGACTTGTTTTGTATATATTAGATTATAAACTTCTTGAGGGCAGGGACTGACTTTTGCATCTTTTTTCATCTCCTCCCCCCCAGTGCTTAGCACAGGGTCTATTATATAGCAGGTGGTTATTAAATATTTATTGATTTACATAGTGTAGAGTCACACTTCTGGACTCACTTATCTTTCCCAGGTAAGCTGTTGGAGGGGCACTAGACAAGGAATAAAAAGGAGACAAATACTCCATCAAGATCTCCCAGTGCTCCATTTATTTACCAAAACACCAGTGCTTAAATACCTTTACATTCTCATACACTCCCATTCCCGTGGCAGTTAGTAAAACAAGGTTCTGATGCTCAAAGGCACAAGGTGATGATAATCTACAGCATTTCCACACACAACAGTCCCCAACAACATAGTATAGAATTTTCCCCTTATACTTATCTAAAGTGACCTTAGAAATTATCTAATCCATGTCCTCTCCACTTTCATGGTTCAAGAAGCTGAATCCCAGAGCAATAGAAAGACTTATACAATGTCATACAATTAACTAGTGGCAGAGTCAAAGGGCAACCCTTAATCTCTTGACTCCAACCCCAGATCATTTCACATTATACCATTTGGCCTTCCTCATTCATAGGGATAATAGTTTGTAGTGACACAAAAGTTAATGACAATGCAGTATTTTATTATTACCACAGGTCTATCTCATGAAATTTCACAAAAAGCTAGAGAACAATCCCTGTCTTGCTTTTCTCTTCCTGATATGACAGCCCTATCCTCAATCCTCACATATCTCAATAAGTCTGTTTTTTCCCCTAAAGAAAAATGACTACTTGTCAAATAAGTCATGTGCTAGCAACCGAGCCACTTTCAGATGAATAATCACAAATCCCCTTGAGCATTTTTCAGCAAATCTGGTCCTACTGCAAATCTTCCAGCTGCTCATTCAATTCAACAAACATTTATCAAATGCCTACTGTGTGCAATACAGTATCCAGGCATTAAGAGTACAAAGAAGAAAAAAAAGTAACAGCCCTGATGCTCCAGGACCTTCCAATCTCTTAGAGGAGAATAGGATATGCACACAAATAACTATAATACAAGTTAGAATGACAAATGTAGAAGAGGTCAAATAGAGATAAGAAACTGGAGTAGGGAAGGCTTAGGGCTTTACTGGTAATCACTCACATTTCTATAGCTTTTAAAGGTTTATAAAGCCACCTTCTTCCTTCCTACTTCATTCTCCTAACATTCCTGTGAGGCAAGCTATGCAAGTATTGCTAAACTTGTTTTACAAATGAGCAAAGTGCAAGAGGTTAAATGACTTGCCCAGAGCCTGTGTTAGAATTAATATTAAAGATTAATATTGAAATTCAAGTTTCCAGATTTCAGGCCAAGTACTCTTTTCTGTTATGCTGTCTAAGAGCTAGAATATTTGTAAGGAAAAAATCATTTCTGCTTGTGGGTTATTAGGGAGGATGACAGCTAGATAGCACAGTGGATAGAGTACTGGTCTTGGAGTAAGGAGAACAGGAGTTTGAATCCAGCCTTAGTTATTTACTAGCTGTGTGATCCTGGGCAAGTCACACCCTGTTTGCTTCACATCCAGGGCCATCTCCAATCATCCTAGTTCGTATCTGGCCACTGGACCCAGAAGGCTCTAGAGGAGAAACTGAGGCTGGTGACTTTGCATAGTACCCCCTCATTTGAGAATGAAGGACAAACTTATTATTATTATTATTATTAGGAAGGGTTAAAGACTGACCAGTCTTCCTATGGCTATCAATTCTTTCTCTTGTTAACTGCTCTCTTGCCAGCTCATTAACTTGTAATGGGAGAGAATGCCCAGTTCTTCAAAAGGAAAGATGACTCCTCACCATTTGGAAATATGACCCAAAATGTACCATATTTTCCCATGTATAAGATACACCCTTTTTCAAAAAATTTGGGGTCTAAAAACTGGGAGTGTCTTATAAAGTGATTGTAAATTTTTTCCTTGCATTTCCCGCTTTTTCCTGCTTGTTGTCTTTGCACTCATTGTTTCGCATTTGTTACCAGTATATTAGGTTATGTTTTGCCACATTCTGTCTCAGAAAAGATTTCTGTACAGTGTTGAATTCAAGTTCAATGTGATCCAGTTTGCAAAAGTGAATGGAAATTGTGCTGCTGAAATCAGTTTGGTTCTTCTCCAACTGAGAAAACAATCTGAGACTTGCTAGAGGAAGAAGAATCCCTGCTGAAAACACCATGGCAGAAAAAAAGACCAAGAGAGGCAAGTCAGCAAAATGGCCTGATTTTGAGAGAGAATTGAAGAGATGAATTGAAGAGTAAAGGGCTATTGGAACTTCTGTGTCCACAAAGATGGTTCAGCATGAGGCAAGAAGAATTATTGATGAAAAAGAAGCAACTGATTTCAAAGGAGGACACAACTGGTGCTTCAGGTTCATGAACCGGAATGGACTAAGCATGTGTCCATGCACCAGACTTGCCCAAAAGATACCTGAAAGGTATGAGCAGAAGGTCCTTGAATTTCATAATGAATAAAATTTGAATTCAATAACTTTATGTAATCCATTTTTTCAGATTTTAGGCCCCCAAATATTAAGGTGCATCTTATACCTATGGAAATATTATATATATATATATGGTTAGAAACCACCTACTCTTCAGAAAGGTTCTAATGCAAAGCTTGTGGATGTGTCATAGTGTAGTAGAAAAAACAACAGGTTAAAAATCCAGAGGATTGAGCTCTAGTCTCAGTTGTGCTATTTACTAACTGTGGGACTATGAGCAAATTATTTTAATTATTTTAAAATTTAATGCCTCATTTTCCTTATTTGTAAAATGAGAGTGTTGTTCTGAATGAACTCTTCTATCATTTCCTGCTCACTTATGACTCATTCATGAAATATCCTCAGCATCAAAATAATGTCCTAATGTGGTGAAGAAAGGAAGGATGTATGGACTTTGTTTTTAACATTGCTGTTGTTATTCAATTGTTTTTAGTATGTGACCAACTCTTTGTGACCCTGTTTGAATTTACTTGGCAAAGATACTTGGAGTGGTTTCCCATTTTCTTTTCCAGCTCATTTTACATGGGGAAACTGAGGCATGTAGAGTTAAGTGATTTGCCTAGGTTTATGTCTGAGGCCTGATTTGAACACAAGAACGTGAGTCTTACAGATTTCAGTTCTGGCTCTATCTACTATCTGTCCCAACAGATATAATTTTTTAAAAATTTAGATGAAAGAATCAAGGCTCAAAAATATTTCAGTAGGTTAGGATGTTGACTCAGACCTAAAGGAAGATACACATCTTAAATTAACTTCAAAATATTCGTTTTTGTAAAGAACTAGTAATCATGCTATACATAGTATAGTTTAAGAAAGTCAGATCTGAGGGGAAAATGTAAGCATCTTCTAAAGTTTGAAAATCTTCATGTGGAAGAACGAGTAGATTTGTTCTACTTGTCATATTTTATTATGTGTCCATTTCTCAATTAATGAATAAGCAGCTATTAAACTTCTATTAGATATAATACCCTGTATAAAGTACTGAGAGTATAAATACAAAATTAAACAGTCCTTTCCCTCAAGGATTCTATTTAAAATGTCTTATGACCAAAAATATTCATTCCATTGTTTGAAGATTCCATGGAGAATTAGTATTTCACTCAGTTTCTAACATTGAGATGCTAAAGAAATGCTATCCATTTGCTATTTTCCAGAATCATATGGCCTATTTTTTGAAAAAATCCTAAAATAGCATCACATTAAAATCAGAAGAGTCAAACTTGAATACATGCCTGGTTCTTAGGCAAACTTCAAGGGCTCATTAAACAGTTGAGATTATTAGAAGGAATTTTACTCACTTATTACTTTTCTTTTCTAGTGAATCAAGGATCATCTTTGTCAGCCTTTGAGAAATCTGCAGGGGTGGCTAGGTGGTGCAGTGGATAAAACACTGGCCCTGGAGTCAGGAGTACCTGGGTTCAAATCTTAATTGCCTAGCTGTGTGGCCTTGGGCAAGCCACTTAACCCCGTTTGCCTTGCAAAAACCTAAAAAAAAAGAGAGAAATCTGCAAAACATTTTGATTACTAATTAACATACAAAGCCAGATAGTGGTTTCAACAGTAATTTTTATATAATTTTGTGATTTAAATTGAGAGCCTTAAATTTAAAAAAAAACTAATATGTAAACATCCTTTTGGAAAATCGTATATTCATGCCAAAATACTTACAAGTTGTAAGGCTGCTGGGATGCTTCCAGTTTTAAAGGCCTGAGAGATGCCTACCCATTTTATGAGAAAAGGTTTAAACTCATTTGACTTAACCTCATTGTATCCATACATTCAAACCAATGTGAATAGATTAAATGTTTTTTTAAAGTTGAATCGAGTAAAATAATACATCATTGATTCAAAATAATATATTTGGCTGAATTTTTCTGTCTTCAGTATTTTTTATGTTATATAATAGAGTTAGAAGGTATTTCCATTCTCACTTGATTGAGATGCCTTTTGCTTTAGGAAACTGTCTTCTAAAATCTACTGGATCTAGTATCTTAAATATTTAATTCCTCATCAAAGGAGAAATGTTGTGATCAAAAAAGATGAATGAGTAGGGCATGCGACAAAAGTGAGGAATATACTAGTGAACAGTTCACATGTTCCTTTGTATCTTCAGACTATCTAGAGATTATGAGGAAGACTCCCACCTTCACCCTTCATCATATCAAGTGAAAATTACATAAATTTTTGTGATGCTATGGATGGCATTGTATAGGATGGGAAAACATGAGTAGATTTTTGCATACACATCAATGAGATAATGGATCCATTAGAGTACTGTCTGCCCTCTATCCAGTGTTAATAACGTTATGTTTTGCCTCTTTCCCACTGCCATGCATGAGATGGATTAACCTCTTCCCTGGAAACTCATTCTAGCTATTAGAAGTGGGGAGGATGGGATGGTAGGTCTAAAATCCATAGTTTCAGAATAAATCTGCCTAGATTAATCTGGGTTTACATCTAATCAGCCTCTGTAGCTGTTATTAATCACATCAATTCAGATCAACTTTCCATTTCTGTCTTCTGTTTAATATTTCCTAACTGCTTCCTATACATGGACCACTCCCCTCTCACACTCTCACATTCCCCTCACCCCCACACCTAATTATATACTATCTTCTATGAGAGTATAAGCTCCTTGAGGGCAGGGGCTATCTCACTTTTATCTTTCTTTTTCTCTTGCTACCCACAGGTACAAACCAGTGGAAATTCCTGCATAAATCCATGTTTTCTCAAGGATACAGAAGATATAACCAATCTCCTCTGAACCAGTGCCTAAGCACACACACACACACACACACACACACACACACACACACAGATGAATTTTTAGGTTAATATGAATTATCAGTTATCAATGTGATATGTCAACAACAACAAAAGTCAAAGTAATTGTGATCCTAAGGTGCATTAAAAGAAGCAGAATGATCATAACAAAGAAGATATTAGTGATACAGTCCTCTGCTTTGTTCAGATCATATCTATACTACTCTCTCCAGTTCTTAGTGCTATATTTTAGGAACTGTAATTGAAGAGTATACTCAGAGGTGTGAATGGGATGTTAAAGGGACTAAATTTTTTATTTTTTGAGAATTAGCTGAAAAGAACTGAGATGCTTAACTTGTAGTAGAGAAGACTTGGGGGGGGGGGGTCAAAGGAGAAAACAAGGAGATAAAATAACTGTCTTCAAGTATTAGAAACACTTTCCTGTGAAAGAGGCATTAGGTTTATCATGTTTGGTTCAATGAGCAAGAAATAGAAGGAATGAATGGGATATGCAGAGAGAAAGATTCAGATTTAAAGTAAGGAAAAAAAGTCCTAAATATTAGAATTTTCTAGAAAAAATAATAGACTGGCTTGAAGGCATTTCTTTCCTGGAGATTTTTCAAGCAAAGAGCAGATGGACTTTTGTCAAGTTTATTTTTGAGAATATTATTTTAAGAATATTAGCAGTCTATATATATATATATATATATATATATATATGTATATGTCACTTTTTCTTGCTAGGTGCTTTTACATGTAATTTCCTTTAATCCTTGCAACCACCTTTTGCAATAAATGCCATCTCATTTTATAGATGAAGAAACCCAGACTGACAAAAGTTAAGTGACTTGTCCAGGGATACTAGCTATTAAGTATCCAAAATAAGATTTGTTCTCAGGTCTTCTTGATTGCAAATTTAACCCCTTAGCTATTATGTCATCTAGCTGTTTTATTTAACTCTGGGATAGATGAGTTATGGCTAACTGAGCTTCATGCATGAGCTTCCTTTCTGAGATTTCTATGAATCTATGATTCTGTGATTGAACTGATCATTGGGTATTCTCTAGGGTGTGCAGGTTACCTGTTTTCAGTCATCTTTATGTCTTAAGCTTTCTAATCAGTCCTTTTACCTAAGTAAGGATTTCTTCTGAAAAATATCAACTACTGTTGTCTGGATAGTGTAGTGGGAAAAAGAATTGACTTCCAAGTCAAAAGACAAAAGACAGAGCTTCCTGATGGGAAAAAAAAACTCCACCATTTCCCTCTAAGTTTATCAATCTTGGATTATTTCCTAGAAAATCCCACAAAGTACAAATTATCCACAGCACAGATCTTTCTGACTTCTACAGTTGCCATAGGGTCTTTCTGCCAAGTTGCCACAGGGAATCCTGAATATTTTAAGTTATCTCTACCACCTTAGGACATACACATTTGGCAAATACTGGCTTTCTTAAAATATGAATGAAATATGCCTAGGTCAGTTCCTGGGAGAGGTAATGAGATTGTGTTTATAATTTTCCCTTGCATCAGTTATTTGGTTTTTTCCCCCATGAGTGTGTTCTGTCTACTCCACAAAACTTGTAAATTCCTTGAAGGCAAGGTTTAGCTGCTGTTTTCACATTCGGTTATCACAATGCTCACCTGGCATGACAAATCAATCTCAGCTGTCTCACAGGATAGGGCTATAAAATATACATAGAAGCCCATAAAAAAATACAGATCAACTGTGTCATAAATTAGACCTAAAACTTTTGCTTATAAGAATATGGAAGGCCTTAGTGCATGATTTGAATGACCTGGGTCACTTTCTAAAAAGTGACAGCTTGCCACAAGAAACATGAAGTGATGGTTTCTTTTTTTCCTGGATAAAAGCTTTCTTATCTGAAACATTTCAAAGACCTTAGGGGTATAGCTCAAAATAGCATCTTCAAAATTTGTCGCTATGTTTTTAGTGATGATGATGATCATGTTTCTTCTACTGAAATCCAATTTTTAGAGTAATGGCTTAGAACTATGCCTCCAAAGCTATTAAATTTTGTACATACCTTTTGACCCTTCAATACCATTATTAGGTGATGAAGAAAGATGGAAAGATCCCATGTTTGCAAAAATGTTTATGAAACTTTTTGGGTGACAAAAATAATTGGAAACTGATGTTGAATTTATCATTTTAGAATGACTGAACAAGTTATGGTATGTGAATTTGATTGAATGGTATTGTGCTTTAAGAAATGCCAAAGGGAATAGTTTTAGAAGAACTTTGGAAGATTTGTATAAACTGATGCAGAATAGGGTAAGCAGAATAAGAAGAACAATTTATATAATTACAACAATATTTTAAAGACAATTAAACAAAACTTGGGAACTCAGATCCATATAGTGGACACCCACAATTCCAGAAGTCTCATGAAGAAACATGTTGCCCATCTCTTGAGGGAGAGAGACAATAGATTCAGAGTGCAATTTGAGGAGCATTTTTTATGGGTATGTTCAATGGAGGTATTTGTTTGGTTAAATTATACAAGTTTCTAACAAGGGTTTTATTTTTTCCTTGCTTTGTCCAATGATCTTGGGGTGGGGTGTGGAGACTAGGTGGGAAGAAGAGAAGACAAATCTTTAGTTGAAAATAAAATGAAACTTAATTTAAAAAAATAGATATTGGCTGGCCCAATAATTTTCCTTTAACTCTTTACAAACTCTTCAGATGATTCAAGGCTACAGGTTGACCCTTCTCAGTATCAGACCAAATATTGGACATGAGAAGACCCTAAGTACTGTTAAGTTTTTTTCTTTCTCTGCCCCACTTCTATGATGAAGCAGCTCGATTTGAGTTTTCATTGAAAAAAAGGACCTGAAAATATCTATCTTGTCCTTAGCAAAGACAAAAACAAAAACAAACTTCAAAACGTCTTCCTCAGAATGGTAACGAGTTAAAAGGCAGTCTTAATTATTCAAGAACCATTTTTATCACAGATATGAATCAAATCCATGAGCTATGTATGACTGTAGAGCAGAAATTACCCAAAAGAGATGAATGCTTAAATATGAATAGTGGATTCAGTGCTACCACTATGTACTTTTGGTACCACTTGTTAGTTTGTTGTTCAGTTGTTTCAGTCATGTTCAATTCTGTGTGACCTCATTTTGGATTTTCTTGCCAAAGACTGGAGTGTTTTGTCATTTTCTTCTTCAGCTCACCTTACAGATGAGGAAATTGAGACAAACAGGGTGAAGTGATTTGCCCAGCTAGTAAGTGTCTGAGGTTGGAATTGAACTCAGAAAGATGAATCTTCCTGATTTCATGACTGGCAATTTATTCACTGTGTTATCTAGTTACTCATTACTTAACTACTTGCCCCACCAAGTTTTTTCAAAACACAAATATTTTTCTTCCACAATAGAACAATGGAATCTTTCTCATTGATATTTCTCAATTACCCAAATGAAACTGAAATATTTTGACTTGTTACCTGATCTGAATTCACTTATTAATCTTTCTTGCCTATTAAGCAGATAAAAAAGCAATACAGATATATATATATATATACACATGCATGTATAAATATTACATATATTCTTGTATATATGTGTATGTATAATATATATCATGTTCCAAGTTTAATAAGCTTTTTATTAAGCTTATTTAATAAATGCTCAATGAATGGTTGTTGAATACAGCTCTTTAACTCCACAAAAAAGAGTTCATCAAAAAAGATTTCCTGAATGGTATCCATGTCACCTATAAGCAATATATCTGGTTATTCAGATGAGATAAGAGAGATTTCTAAAGCTCCTTGAAAATCTTAGTTTTTATATAATTATGATGATGAAGATCATGATGTGAACCCAAACAGGGATTCAAAGATAAATCAGATACAGTTCATACCTACAATGACATTTGCAAAGATAATTCCAACCATTTTAATGCCCAACAAATTTCAATAATAGTATTCTAGTGCCTAATTTGCTAGATGTGTTTTTTTAATTTCTTTTGTTAAAATTTTATTTAAGACAATGGGGTTAAGTGACTGTCTCAAGGTCACACAACTAGGCAATTATTAAGTGTTGGAGGCTGGATTTGAATGCAGGTCCTCCTAGCTCCAGGGCCAGTACTCTATCCATTGTGCCACCTAGCTGTTGTAGATGTGTTTTTAATGACAGAAAGTATATTTTTATGAAGCTTGCTGATTTACAGTTGACAACCAACTGATCTACAAGCCATTCATATTTGAATTCTATTGTGTTAACAATAATTTAATTCAACCCTCCAAGTTGAGCACTACTCCTAATCAAAGAGTCAAAGTTTTAAAGACCTGTGGAAGTCATCTAGTACAACTTCTTCATTACAGAAATGAAGAAATTGAAGCCCAAAGGGAAATAAATTACTTAAGGTCATACAAGTCAGTTAGTGGAAAACCAAGACTCTCATTTCCTGATTCCTGTTCTCATCTTAATAACTTAACTTAGTTCTTCTAAGCAGCATGAGCTCTGCCAGCCTATTCTATGAATAGAAAGGTATTATTATTTTACAAATGGATTGATTGACATATGGTCAGGAATAAAAGTAGGGTATTTTTTAAAGTACTTAATGCATGGGGATTGCTTATTTCTTTATCATACAAGATGTGCATTGAATAGTACCTATGACCAAATAGTACCCATGCTCTTGCTCCTCATTTCTGGGAAGTCTAAGAGTGAAAGCCTAGAACTGATACTAATCCCTGGTGAATGTAAAACTATCTTTTTAATTAACTAAAGAAATAATGAAGTTTACCTTCCCTTTGATTAATTCTAGGGCAGCAATCCATTGAGGGAACTAATTGCTATAGAGATTGATCCATTCATCCATTCATTTCACAAACACTGATCATTATAAGCACAATGAATGATACAAAAATGAGAAATACATAGCCCCACACTCAAGCAGCTTTCAGTGTAGCAGGTTTATTACAATTTATGTTTATTCATTAATTCAATAAACATTTATTAAATGCCTGCTATGTATAAGTTACTGTGCTAGGTCCTAAGGGGGAATAAAAACATGAATAGGATTAAGTCTCTGTTCTCAAGAATTTTGCAATATAGTATTGAGTTGACCCCTTGGGATAATTTCATTCACTCATCTGAATGTTTGAAGCTCAAAACCATAGAATTTAGGGAATGGAATAGATTTTGTATCATCTGATCTTAGAAACAAAGAATCTTATGGATATAGGTTTATAGATGACAGGGGTCTTTAATGTCATTTATAACTCCTTTATTACTTAAATGAAACCAAGACCCAAAAAGTTTAAGTAATCTGAGTGAAGTCTTAAAACAAGGAAAGAATATGAATAAATGGTGTTAGGAAAGGAGGAGAGGCCACTGGAGCAAAGGCATGAAAATGTAAGACAATAGTGGTATGGGAGGGGTCACTGCAAGGGTGACTTGATAAGCACTTTACTGTGTAGATGATAGTAGCAATAGACAAGGTGAGACAGATGAACAGAAATATACCTGACAAAGTTTAACAATTTGATGGGATGTGGAATAAAGAAGAGGGAAGTCAGAGATGTCTGAGGATCCAAGTATGGGTCACTAGGAACAATCCATTGAATCAAGGACATTAGAATGAGGAACAGGTTTTGATTCTATTTTAAACATATTGAGTGTCAGGTGCTGGTGGGGGGGACAAAAAGGTTCAGATGGTTGGAGATGCAAAAATGGAATTCTATAAAGAAGTTAAGCCTGGAGATGTTGATTTGGGAATTATCTGCCTGGAGATGGTCATTAAAGCCATAGGAGTTAAGTAGTCTATTATTGAAAGAATTATTCCCCAAAATACCAAAACATTCATAGCAACACCTTTTGTAGGAACAGGACTGGAAACAAAGTAGGTGACCATCAATTGAGGAGTGACTAAACAAACTTTGCAACAGAAATATAATGGATTCCTAATCAGTAAAAAAACATGACTATAATCAATGCAGAAAAACATGGACAAATTTATCTGAACTAGAATATAATATGAACTAGAAAAGCATTATGTTCAGTTACTAGACTGTTATAAATCTAAAGAACAAATAAAAATTGAATATTTGTACACTATTAAAGAAAAGATATTGTATTATATGTTTGGAATGCCACATATAGAAAACTATTGATTTTGGTTCTTTTGATGATTACTTTTGTGGAACTGCTTTTAAAATTTTTCACTCATTCATTTATTTTTAATAAAAGATTGAGGTAGAGGAAATGCATAAAGGAAATGGATCATCAAGTCTGTGAATTCTATCACCCTCTGCTCGACCCCAAACTTTATTGGTATGACTTTATTAAAAGTGGGGAAAAGAGAGGTATATTGGGTAATGAAGGTTATGTAAAAACAAAAGTTAGAATTTTTTAACCCCTTTCCTCCCCCAAAACAATAACCAGCCATTAGAAGTTGTGAGGAAAGAAGGGAACCAAGGTCAGAGAGCCTTTGGAAACATATTTCAGTTAATTTGAGTAGCAGATGATAAACCTTCCCAAAGCAGAAGACAAAGATAGAAAAAAGAGAGGATCTGAGTTGGAGCAACAGATCTATGAAGGTCCATCTTTTGAATTTGGTGAGTTGATGATTCCTCTTTTTGACTTTTTTAAAAACTATTTTATTTTATTTTTTTATTCTCATTTTGTACAAAAGTTTTTTTACATTGATAAAATATTCTTGTTTAAGAGTAAACAAAATACCCTTCCCCCCATGAATATAGACTCACTTGGGCGATAAAGTAAAGGGGAGAGAAAAAAATTAAAATTAAAAACAAAATAATAGTAATAATTGTAGGTATGGCCAGGTGGCACAATGGACGAAGCACCAGCCCTGGAGCCAGGAGCACCCGAGCCCATATCCAGCCCCGTAGACCCAACAATCACCCAGCCGTGCGACATGCAAGACACCTGATCCCCACTGCCCTGTAAAAACAAAAAGGAGAAAAAAAAGACCTAAAATAAAATAAAATAGTAATAATAGTAGGGGTGGCTGGGTGGCAGACAGAGCATTGGCACTTGAGCCAGGAGCACCCAGGACCAAATCCAGCCTCAGACACCAAAAGATCACCCTGCTATGTGGCCCCAGGCAGGCCACCCAGCCCCACTTGCCCTGTACCCTCCCCCAAACAATAACAATAAAAAAATGTGCTTCAGTCTTTGCTCCAACTCCACCAACTCTGTCATGGGTGGATCACATTCTTTATGGTAAGTCTATGGCATCGCAAAAGTTGCTTCCATATTTTTCCAACATTGCCATTGCTGATTGCAACTCCCTCCTTTCTTATTTCTCCACTTCCATGTACCATATTTTCTCTCTCCTTTCACTCTGACTCTGCTGTAGGGTCACTGAGTGGCGCAGCAGACAGATTCCTGGTCCTGGAGCCAAGAAGCCCTGAGCCCCCATACCACCCCTTAGGCCCAGAATCCACCTGGCCCTGTGGTCCTGGGCAGGCCATCCAATCCCAGACCCTTGCAAGAAGTAAAAAAGAAAATGTGTCATATCTGACCACTCTCCCCACCATGGTCCATCCTCTCCTCCTTTATTCACATCCCTACCCCTTCCCCCTGCTCCCCCCTCCTTCTTACTCCAGATGCCTATACCCCATTGGGTATATATACTGTTTCCTCTCCTAGTCATCTCCGATGAGAGCAAAGGTTCCCTCATTCCCCCTTGCCTCCCCCTTCCATATCATGGCAATAGCTCATTGTAATAAAAAAATCTTATTATATGAAATATCTTGGCCTATTCCCCCTCTCCTTTTTCTTTCTCCCATTACATTTCCCTTTTTCTTCTATTGACTCCATTTTTACACCATATTTTATCTTCAAATTCAGCTCTCTCCTGTGCTTCAACTATAAAAGCTCCCTCTACCTGCTCTATTAACTGAGAAGGTTCATATGAGTATTATCAGTGTCATTTTTGGATGCAGGAATACATGCAGTTCATCATCATTAAGTCCCTCATATTTTCCCCCTCTCCTCCAATCTCCATGCTTCATATGAGTTCTGTATCTAAAGATCAAACCTTCTGTTCAGCTCTGGCCATTCCAAAAGGAACATTTGAAATTCCCCTGGTTCATTGAAAGTCCATGTTTTTCCCTGGAAGAGGACATTCAGCCTTGCTGGGTAGTTCATTCTTGGCTGCATTCTAAGCTATTTTGCCTTCCAGTATATTATATTCCAAGCCCTACGAGCTTCCAATGTAGTTGCTGCTAAGTCCTGTGTGATCCTGACTGCAGCTCCACGATATTTGAACTGTGTCCTTCTGGCTGCTTGTAATATTTTCTCCTTGACTTGGGAGTTCTGGAACTTGGCTATAATATTCCTAGAGGTTGGTTTTTTGGGATCTCTTTCTTGGGGGGATCGGTGTATTCTCTCCATTTCTATTTTGCCCTCTGCTTCTAGAATATCAGAGCAATTTTCCTGTAGTAATTCTTTGAAAATTATGTCAAGGCTCTTTTCCTGATCATGACTTTCAGGTATTCCAGTAATTTTTAAATTTTCTTTCCTAAATCTATTTTCCATATCAGTTGTTTTTGCAGTGAGATATTTCACATTTTCTTCTAATTTTTCATTTTTTTTGGTTTTGAAGTATTGATTCCTGATTTCTGGTAAATTCATCAATCTCCCTGAATTCTCTTCTTTGTCCGAAGGATTTGTTCTCCTCAGAGAGTTTTCTTATCTATTTTTCCATCTGGCCAATTTTGTTTTTAAGTCATTCTTCTCCTCAATAACTTTTTGAACTCTTTTATCCATTTGACCTAAGCTGGTTTTTAGCATGCTATTCTCTTCAGCATTTTTTTGGATTACCTTGACTAGGCTGCTGACTTCATTTTCATGTTTTTCCTGCATCTCTCTCCTGTCTTTTCCCAGTTTTTCTTCCAACTCCCTCATTTGATTTTCAAAGTCTTTTTTGAGCTCTGTCATAGCCTGGGCCCAAATTCTGTTTGTCTTGGAGTCTTTAGATAGGATCATGTGCTTCTTCATCTTCAGACTGAGTGTTTTGATCCTTCTTGGGCTCATATGCAAAATATTTCTCAATGGTCTTCCTTTTGTTTCTCTGCTTGCTCATTTTCCCAGCCTGGGCCTGGTTTTGGGGTGCTTCCTGAGCTCCTGGGACACTGCCACAAGGGTCTCAGTGTGTGAGGCTCTGTCCTCCCTCCTGGTCTGTGAAAGACCATAAGCACCCCACTCTGTCACAGGGCTGAGGTGGGGGGGGCCCTGCTGTTCTATGGGGGGGCCTAGACTGGGATCAGGATCTAAATGTGGTCAGAGTCCCAGAGTCCTGTTGCAGAGGCAAGTCTCTCTCTCTTCACTCCCCTCCCTCACCTCAATGGGCTCATGCCCTGGGGGCTCCTGCTTACAGGCTCAGTCTGCTCTGCTTCTGTTTCCAGCTCTGGGCCACCAAAAAAACCAAGCTGCTCGCTGTGTGCCCTGAGGGCTGGGCTCCAAGTGCTAGCTCTGGCAGAGGTTCCCCTGCTATTTCCCCACTTTGTGCCCGGTGCTCCCCAGGGTGCAGCTCAGGAGACTCCCCTGCTGCTGTGAGCCATCGCTCCCAGTGCCCTGGGGCTGCCTCCGGGAGGCTGAAGTTCTTTTGCTATGGCCGGCCACCCCTCTGGCGGGCCGCCCCTCGAACCCCAGGGAGCAGAGCCTTTCTCTTTTTGACTTTTTCTAAGAACATATAAATCACAGTATATTGAAGCTGTATTAGACCTTAGAAGATCATTGTGTCTAACTCCTTCATTTTACAAATGAGGAAATGGATTCACAGATTACAGAAGTAATTTGATGAAAATATCACTGCTAGTTAGTCATAAGTCCAAAACAAGAACTCAGGTCAAACTGATTTCCAGTAAAGTATTCTTTCCAACATTTCTTTCTTTGTGTTCTCACTCTCTTTCTTTAATCTTGTATTTCCTTATCTGGGTTTATACTATATTTCCTTTCTACTCCCAGATGGAATGTCAGTTCCTTGAGGGAAGGAACTATTTTGTTTTGATAGTTGAACTTAGTAGAATTCAATACATATTTATAAAATATCTACTATGTACAAGACTCTATAATAGATGCTGATATGAATTCAGAGATAATGGGATAGCATCCCTCATTTCAAGGAATTTAAAATCTAGTAAGAGGACTCACCCTTTGGTAACTTTAAGTCATTCAGCTAGGTTTTCAGACAAGAGAACCCCAGAATATTGAAAGGGACAAGGGGCATCATCTAATACAAGACTTCTTAACTGGAGTTTATCAACTTTTAAAAAAATATATTTTGATAGTTTTTAAAATAATTGCTTTATTTTAATCCTATATCCTTTAAACATTTTGTACTTCTGAAAACATTATTCTGATATGGATTCCACAGACTCCAGCAGATGACCAATATGATGAATTAAAAATTTAAGAACCCTTGCTCTGCTACTCCGATTTATGAACCCTAAGACTACTGAGATTCAGAAAGGAAAGCTTGTCCAAAATCACAAAGTAAGCAGTATAGGCAAGACTTGAAGTTTTGATTTCTGATTCAGAATAGTTTCACCAATTTTTGGCTAAGAGGCAAAGAGATACCATTGAGGGTCCTTCCTAGATTCTATCTCATGCACAAAACCTTTTTTTGGACTCCTCCCTTGCGTTATTAGTACCACCCCTAATACTTTTTTATCTGCTTAGTATATTTTTATATTTGTGGATACATGACTTTAGTAGAAGACAAGTTTTGATTCTTGAGAGCAAGAAATGCTTGATAGGACATGGCACCTTGAACATAATAATTTGATTAATATCTGATGAATTGAATTGAATTGCATAGCCCCCAAACAGGACCCAAGGATCTATCTTGGGATGATGAAACTTGTTCAGCTAGATTCTGAGAGTCAGCAACAGTAGGATGAGGCCTGCTATTCCCACCCTCATTAGCCACCATATTCATTGTCTAATGAGGGTAGAAATACATATGAATATGGTGGCTAATGAGGGTGGGAATAGCAATCGATTTCATCCCACTAAGGAAAACTGAGAGAATCTTTATCAATTTTTAACATAGTAAGCATCACATTTCATATGTGATAGGCCTAGATAACAATGGAAAGACAATAAACACTGCCATCTACAGATTGGAATAGAAGCTTTATTGGAAAGTCTTCCTTTAATATGGTTCTGATTGGGGAAAAAAATAAACAAACCACCCTCCTCCCAAAACACACTCATATTCAAAAACTGAGCTAGGGACTTAGCCATAGAAAAGAAAACATGGAAATTTAAAGCTCAATTTAGTCCATCCCTCTCATTTCACAAATGAGAAAACTGAAGCAGCCTCAGGGAGGGAACTTGACCTTTCAAAGGACAAAACACTGATCTTCTGGCAGAGCAAGAGTTAGGATAGTTTAGTGATACATTAGCCTAGAGCCAGGAAGCCATCAGTTCAAGTCTGGCTTCAGACACTTACTAGCTAGTATGACCCTAGGCAAGCAACTTCATCTTATTTGCCTGAATTTCCCCATCTGTAAAATGAGTTGAAGAAGGAAATGGCAAATTTCTCCAATATCTTTGCCAAGAAAACCCCAAATGAGTCAGAAAGAGTCAGAAATGACTGAAAAAATTACCGAATAACAACAAAAACTTAAACTTCTAGCTCGCAGGTTGCCTTGCATTCAACTGTAAGATACTGCCTCATCTAAATTTTTAATTTCCTAATTCTAGGTTCTGTTCACTATCTGCCCTGTTTTATAGTTTCCCTAAAATCAGAAGAGGTATAACTACCAGAGACTATTGAGTCCAACACTCAGTTTCTATAACATTGATTTCCCAAGAATATATATCTATATATATATATCTATAGATATAAATATAGATATAGATATAGATATAGATAGATATAGATATAGATATTCAGGTGGGAATTGAATCCAGGTCTTCTGACTCCATTTCCAGTACTATTTCTACTTAGGAGACTTTTGCCTATCTAGGTCAACTCGATTGAATTATAGAATAGAGGTATCAGGACCAAAGAGAAAAACGGACTTCCTCTAGACCAAAGACACTGCATTTCTTCCTACCTATCTCAGGGAAATACCTTGGCCACTCTTCCATGCTGCCTCTTTGACTAGTTAGACTTTCTGTAGGTTACTGGATGGGTATAGTTAAGCTAAATTAAGTCTACTTTTTTAATTTTCAGGATACCAAGCAAGCTGTATATCTGATGGTCTGACTGAACTGACAGGTTGGTTGATGGATTGCATCCACAGTATCATTCAGTATAATTTACACACTGAAAGAACAAATGATAACAAAATTATTTCAGGAAAGAAAAAAAGTGTTTTTCATCCTTTACAAACATATTCAATACTTGGAATTTCAATCTTCCTTCTAAGTTCCATTCAAATGCTACACAAGGACATTCCTGATTCCCCAAATCATAATTGTTCTCTGTCCCAATGTCACCTGAATTTTTTTTTTATATTTCCTCATCCATATAGTTGTAGTTTCTTTAGAACAAAGGCTATTTTAATATCCATGATAACCTAGCTCAGTGCTTGAAACTATCAGATAATTAAATGTTTATTAAAGTGAAGGAGAGAGGGTCAGATAAATAAAATTTAAGAAAAAGTTAGAATGCTAGAATTGTTGTTGAAATAATTTCTCATTCACATTGCAGATGTCCTTGGAATCAACTAGCTATCTCTAGTCATGATTTTAAATGAAAATGAAATCCTCAAATTTACACCTGGAATGAGAAAATTTTGCCAAAAATCTAATGTGCCAGTAATTAATCTTTGTGACTCAATGGGAAATCATAGTGGTACAGTTGCTGGCAAGCAGAAACCCTTTGTTTTGAAATCAATTACTTTTGACAAATAATACTGATAGGACACAGACTACTAGAGATGGTGGTTGGACCCAACTGTGCTGACTCTGATCATCTAGACTTAAGCCCTAAGGAACAAAATTAATCCTTGGCAGCCGTGGAGAGAAAAGACATTGGCATCTAAATTATTCTCTCTAATTTCAGGAGACCAAAAATGGCTAAGCCCTGTATCATAGTATTATTTGGAAAAACAAAACAAAACAAACCTTGTTTCTTATTAGATGTGTTTATACCACTTGCTTCTCATTAAATATTCTTGTACTTTAGAGTTGGCCACTGGAATGTTTCTGAATAATGGCATTTCCCTTGTGGTCAGTTAAGCATTGAGAGATTCTGTTTTACAGTCATTTCTTATGAGCTCCTTCTCTACATCATACAACCCTTTGACATCTCAAAATTCCATTCTCAGTTAGTCTTCCATCCTATTGATGCTCATATTTTAGTAAACCTCAGACCTGGATTATTCCCACATCCTCTGCACCTACTCTACCTGAATGGACCTTAAATTTACATCATTTAATCTCAACTTGGTCCTAACTGCACTGGATGATTATTTTACCTTTCTCTAATTAATATTCTCTATCTTGGCTTACTATTCTATTAGTCACTAGATTATATCTTTTCTTCCCAACCTTCCCACTATCACACTTTATGTTTGCTGAGAAACGTGCACATTTCACATATATTTTGAGAAAATGTCTCTTTTCTTCCCATTCTCTGTCTCACAATCACTAAATATCACATTATATTTTATTCTTCTATTATATTATATTTAACTCTATTTACCATCAACTGCTCTGCAAAGTTTCAACTCCATGAATACCTTTCTTCCCTCTCCTGCCCTCCACTCTAGGGTAAGCTCATAATCTGAAATCTCACAGTTTTAGAGATCATTCAGGTTTGATATTCCATACCTTCTCAGCACCCTCAGTTGTCTGTCACTCTCCTCTGATGGACAGAGAAATGAACTCCTCCCAAAGCCTCCCTTCATGGGCTTAAGATTTTATTTACTCTCAGATGCTCTGCTTTGGTATCACTCAAGAAACGCTGTGACCTCTGTGGTACCCTCTGGCACACTCACCTCTATTTTTCCGCTTTTTTTTCTAGATTGTCTGTCCCCATTGCAGACTCTTGCAAACTCCAGGGCAGGGCTGTATTTATTCTTGTATTTATCTGTAGTCCTTAACACAGAAATTGGCATATACTGAAGCTTAAATAAGTGCTTTTTGTTATTTTTTATCTTAATATAATTCCAATTACACATAAAGATCCTCTTCAACATTCATTTCTGTGAAATTTTGAATTCCAAATTTTTCTTTTTCTCTTTCTTGCCCCCCCTTGTCAAGATAGCAAATGATCTTATATAGCTCATACAAGCACAATCATGTTAAACATATTTACATTTTAGTCATCTTTTAAAAGGAGAATTGGAACAAAAGAGAAAAACCATGAGAAAAAAGTAAAAATGAAATAAACAGTGACTTTTTATTCCTATTTGATCTACATTCATAGTACATAGTTATTTCTCTGGATGTAAATCATTTGTTCCATCACAAGTCTTTTAGAATTGTTTTTGATTGCTGTATTGCTGAGAGAAGCTGAGTTTGTTATTGTTTATCATTGTTTTTGTTGCTGTTAAAGTGTACAATGTTTTCTAGGTTCTGCTCATTTCACTCAGTATCAGTTCATCTAAGTATTTTTAGGAAGCCAAACACTTTTGAGGAGGTACAGGGTAAAAGGAGAGACAGAATAGAATAAAAGAAAGAGGAGTATAATGGAGGAAAACACAGCTAGTGAAATTGTGAAAAGTTTTTTTGAAGCAAAATTCTCTTATAAAGGCCTCATTTCTCAAACATAAAGAGAACTTAGCAAATTTGTAAAAATACAAGCCATTCTCCAATTGATAGATAATCAAAAGATATCAACAATTTTCAGATGAAGTAATCAAAGCTACTCATAGCTATATTGGAAAATAAACTCTCTAATTCACAATTGATTGAAGAAATTGAAATTAAAACAATAGTGAGGAATTACTTATACCTATTAGATTTGCTGATAGGACAGAAAAGGAAAATGATAAATGTAGGGGTGGATGTATAAAAAAATGAGACATGAATGCATTGTGGGTGGAGTTTTGAATTGATTCAGCTATTGTGTAGAGTAATATGGAACTATGCTCAAAGGACTGTAATACCTCTACCAGCTCTGTATCCAGAAAGAGATAGAGAATAAACAGGAAAGGACCTATATATACAAAAATATTCCTAGTAGTTCTTTTCTGGTGACAAAGAATTGTAACCTGAGGTACCCATCAATTGTAGAATAGCTGAAAAAATTGTTACTTTTGATTATGGTGAAAGATTATTGTGCTATATAAGGAGTATGATGCTCTCTGAAAAATTTGGAAAGACTTATATGAGCTGACGCAAAGTGAAATGTACTGTGTACAAAGTAACAGCAATATTCTAAGATGATCAGTTGTGAATGATTTAACTATTCTTAGCAATGCAATGACCCAAGGAACTTTTGATGAAAAATACTATCCATCCCTAGAGAAAAAACTAATGGAGTCTGAATACAAATTGAAGCATACTTTAAAAAAATGTTTCTCTATTCTTCTAGAGGGAAATTTTTGATTTATATTTTCCTTTCACAACACAGCTTTGTTATGGAAGTATTTTGCTTCACTACAAATGTATATATACCTATGTCGAATTATTTGTCTTCCTGGGGTTTGGGGGGGGAGTGGAAGGAAAGGAATTTGGATTTAAAAGTTTAAAAATAATGTTAAAATTATTTTTACATATAATTGGGAGAAATAAAATACTAAATAAACCTCAAAAAGGGAAAAAAGAATTATCTATTACAAGTAAACTATATATATATACTATTCCCTAAATAGAATGGATGGATTTGTTCTTCCATGCTTCTATACATATAACTTCTTAGAGTCATGTAACAACAACTTGTTTTGTTTTCAAAGTTACCCTCATTCTTGTCCTTCACAGTCTGGCTCAAGCATCTCTTCCTAGATGTAATATATATTGACTCCTGAGTTAGGTGATCCAGCTAAACTGGCTTACCTGGTTGATTCTCACATACAACACCCTAGATCCTTCTCCTCATCTTTCCTTTGCATGGGCCATCCTGCAGGTCAGGAACAGACATTCCTCAGACATTCCTTCTTCATCTTAGAATCTTGATTTTCCTTTCAAATCTGAAATGCTACTTCCTACATGAAGCCTTTTCTGATCCCTCTAATTCCTAATGTCTTCCTTCCCCAATTTCCCAATTACATATGAAAATAATTTTCACATTTGTTTTTCAATTTCTGCATTCCAAAATCTGCCTTCCCCTCCAACACCCCCCCATTGAGATGACAAACAATTTGATATAGGTTATATAAGACAGAGTTGCTGCATCATCTTCTTTATGGTGATGACATGGGATCTGTTGGATGTGGAGCAAAGAGACAGGGTCAGCAGTTGGCAGTGGACAGCAGGTGGTGGGCGGGTGGGTCAAGGTGGTCAGACAGACTTCCACTGACTCCCTGACTTGCTGAATTTGGCCTTCACATAGCATTTTAAAAGTCTAGTTGTTTCACTAGCATGTGATTCTTCATGAACATTTGGCATTTTCTTAGCCAAGGTACTGGAATTGTTTGCCATTTCCTTCTGCAGCTCATTTTACAGATGAGGAAACTGAGGCAAAAGGATCAAGTGATTTATCATATACATACATTACATTATATATATATATATATCATTCCTCTTTGCATTTACTTTGTACATATTTAGTGTTTACTTAGATTCAGGGCTATGCTATAAATGTTTAACAACCAGGAATGATACACTTTAAGGTTGTATCTGCATTATTCACATTTTCTCTGGTTTCTTCAATCTTGACAACCCACAATACAATAAATCAAGTCCTTATTTGTGCAGTTTGGACATTTTGGAAGTGGAAAATTCTCACAATGGAGATTTAGCAAGTGATCTCTCTGGAGGGTGTTTGAATTGACTCCAGAACATTCTTACTTTATTGTGCTCATGTTGTTTCCCTAGTTAGAATGGGAGGTTTCTTGAAGATAAGGATTATTTTGTCATGGTATTGGTATCTCTAGTTTCCATCATTGTTCTTAACCTATAATTGATACTTCTTGAACACTTGTAGAATGTGTTCATTTTGAATTTATCTGGATCTAATTATTTAAATGTGCTTAGCCCCTGGGTCTTGTAACCTATGAGAATAGCTTTAATGCTACATAAAAGAACTTCCTTCATGAATTGATAATTTCAATGAAGTAGCTATTGAAAATACATTTCCAAGGTGGGGAAGATTTTCTATCACTGGCATATCTCTCTATTACCTATCAAATAATGTTCGCCCATCTTAAGCTGCCATTCAAACCTTCCACAACCTGATGTCACTTTACCTTTTAATGCTTATCTCACAATATCTCTGGAGGTTATTTGGACCTCTCACCATCCCTAGAACATACCCAAGTGTTGTCTGTTTCCATAACCTTTGCCTTAAGAGTTGTTCTTCTCTCTTCCCTACCATCTTTCAATATACCTAGATAGAAGTGATTCTTCCCTCTTTTGGGTCTCATAGCACTTTCATCTGAACACTTTATTGTATTCTTTTCAGTGTCCAAAACAGAAATCAATGAAAATTTGAAAAGGTAGCTGAGAAAGTCTGATGCAAACTGAAATTTGGATGACTGACTTGGTGCATTGTTACTCATATATAGATTAAATTTTTGTGCAGGCTTCAAAATTCTCTTTCCTTTGAATAGTCACAATTCATATCACACAACTTCAAGTCAAGTCACAGATCCACATTTGAAGACTGAATTCAGAGATCCTTCCCAAGGAGCTTCAGATCATCCTGCTACAGGAATGAACTGACTTTCTGGGGCCAGAAAGGATTAGTGTTGGAGGATACCACAGTCAGGAGGGGATCACTGGGCGGGTGCATTTTGGAGGGGAAATTGTTTCAGATGGGTGGCAGCTTGAGAAACCTTCATGTGGTGGAGCCTTGCCTCCAGCCAGAGCTGCTGCATCATCTTCTTTATGGTGATGGCACGGGATCTGTTGGACATGGAGCAAAGAGGCAGGGTCAGTGGTTGGCAGTGGACAGTAGATGATGGGCAAGTGGGTCAGGGTGGTCAGACAGACGTCTATTTACTCCCTGACTTGCTGAATTTGACCTTCACATAGCATTTTAAAAGTCTAGTTGTTTCAGTATATGATTCTTTGTGAACGCTTGGGATTTTCTTAGTCAAGGTACTGGAGTGGTTTGCCATTTCCTTCTGCAACTCATTTTACAGATGAGGAAACTGAGGCAAAAGGACTTATCCAGTGTTACATACCAAGTAATTTTCTGAGGCCAAATTTGAAGTAAGGATGATGAATCTTTCTGACTCTAGACCCAGCACTTTTATCCACTATATCACATAGCAATCTCCTCATAGCATGTGACTCCCCTCCTAAGAACTAAATTTAATTTTCATTCTCATTTGTTGTGGTTGTTCAGTCATTTCAGTTGTGTCCAATTCTTTGTGAGCCCGATTGGAGTTTTCTTGGCAAATATATTACAGTGTTTTTTCTTCTCCATTTTCTTCACCAGTTCATTTTACAGATGAGGAAATTGAGACAAATAGGGTCAAGAGACTTGTTTAGGGTCACACAGCTAGTGGGTGTCAGGGTCATATTTGAACTAAGGTCTTCCTAACTCCAGGTCTGGTGTTTTATCCACTGCACCACCTAGTTGACCCTGGTATTATATTTAGCTGGTCACTAATAATGATAATAAATGACTTTATATAGGGCTTTAAGGTTTACAAATGCTTTACACATATTTTTTATATCTTCTCAAATACCCTATGAACTAGTTATTATTTTACAGATGCAGAAAGTGAAATTCAGAGAATTTAAGTGATTTGACCAAGGTTTGCTAGATACATTCAGCAAGTGTGTGAGGTAATGTTTGAACTGAGGTTTTCCTGACTCCATTTCCAACACATCCTGTTTCTCTATGAAATCTGTGTGTACATGCTTATGTCCTTGAACTACACCATATTTTCAGAGGTCTTATTTTTCCATATTTATTTATTACTTTGTGTTTGAACTCTAAATTTGTTAGATAAATGCATGGTCACTAATACCCCCATCTTGTACCTGCTCGGAAGAAGTAAGGAATGTGTTATTAAAATTACAACCCTAATGAGAGGAATCTTTTTCTTTATTAAGGATGAGACAGAACCTATTTTATTCCTCCCTTAACTGACAAATCATGGTCATAAGTTTAAAATTACTTTTGAAGTAAAACTTGGTACTCTATATTGGAGCTCCTTCATTAGCAGGAAAGGAGGAAGAAAGATGTGCCACTAATATTATAAAACTAGAAAGTCTCTATATCTTGTTATGCCATATGGTAGACAGTATAGGAAAAGGAAAAGAACCATCAATTGGGAGTGGGGAGACCTAGGTCTTTCT
The DNA here is from genome assembly GCF_037893015.1 of Macrotis lagotis. NCBI lineage: Eukaryota > Metazoa > Chordata > Mammalia > Peramelemorphia > Peramelidae > Macrotis > Macrotis lagotis. The sequence goes on along the minus strand of NC_133661.1, from coordinate 86,796,116 downwards.
GGTATAACCTGCTTCTCTGGCTCATTTATCCAATGCAGGGACTAGAAACACAAATTGTATAATAGAAAGCACATTGGATTTTGAGTCAGACCCAGCTTCATAGTCTGGTGGCACTATTTTTGCTGCTGTAGATAAGTCAGGTCACCTCTTCGATCCTCAGTTTTCACCCATTAAGTGAAGGCTATTGAATAAAATGGGCTCCATTTAGAGGGGTGCTGATAAATGTCTAACTCTCCTAAATAATGTTACTCAGACATAGGCTTAACAATTTTCCATCACTTCATCAGGTCTAGACTGTCAACAAAACAATCAGAAACTGATTTGTAGGGTCCAAGGTGTACATGCTCACACTGAAAATTGCAAGCTGCTTAAAGCTCACTCCGATATATCCTTGTCCCTAAAGTTCTGCCCCACCATATCCTCTCTCCCCCAGTCCTAACATTCTTTATTCTGTGATCCTTTCCAACTTTAAAAGCCTTGGATTCCATATTAATTGGTAAGCTGCCTCAATCTACTCTTTATAGATGAAAGGTAGTAGTAGAGAGATAGACACAGAAAATCAGAGATCAGCAGAGAGAAAAATATTAAAATAAAGTTTAAGAGAAAGGGACAAATGACAGAGAGACAGAGACAGGGGGGAATGAAGAGAGAATAGATATTATTAGCCAGATATGTATTAAGCCTTGGGAAGACAAATGAAAACAAGCTAGACAATCCTTGCACTTGAGAAGGTTACATTCTCATGGATGGAGACTACACATAAACGGGTGATGTAAAGGAGGGAGGTGGAATGCCATGACAATCAAAATCTAAACCATCAGAGCCATGGGACACATGGACAAAGTCCAAGTGATCAGTCATGCACTTTGGGAGGTAATTGTACACACCTGGTGGCAATAAGGATTAGGACATTTATGACTATTATTTTATTTTTATGGAACAGACATGGAGAGATCCAGCTGCATAAGGCTTCAATCTTTATGAAACAGTAAAGATGCCAGATCTTCCTTCTCCTTGCCAATACCAAGTTCACTCGTGGGTAATGAGTTCCAGTTAGTGGTTTCTAACGCTTTTGCATATGAAACGGACCCAATATATTGGAAAACAGATGTAGCCTTAAGAAAACTGGCTTCATTACCCTAATATCATCTTGAACATATGAACCATAAATATACCTGGCCCCAAACAAGAAGCAACTTCACCCAATAACTCTATAGAATAAGGAATCCACTGTGTAAGGGCTCTGTATTTGTTGGTTTCTTGGATCAATTTCTACAGGGTGGTATAGCTTTGCATGTTCTCCTTATGTGGAAACTCATTAAAAGACAGAAAATAAAAGAGATAAATTATGGGAACCATCCTTTTCAGTTTCCTAAATTGAAAACAAACTCGCCTAATCATTGTGATTAATCAACAACCCTGATTTGTAGTGCTAAAACCCTAACAGAAAAAGTTCCATCATCTTTTTTTAAAATGCAGCTGAAATTACTGTCTTCAGTATTTGTTAATTTTCTACATATGCTATATTTATGTTTGTGTATTATAAATAAGATATATTATATATATATATATTATACATACACAGTGGACTTTTATTCTCATCAGTAGAATGTAGGCTATTTATGGATAGATTGTTTAATTCTTTGTACTTGAATCCTCCACACCTAATGGAATGCATAGCTTGCAGTAAGGACTTAATAAATATATATTGATTGATGCTTTGTTTTTCATTGAAACACTGAAAGCTCAATTGGGACTCATTTTCTCTCAGTGTAGTTCCAGAACAATGTCAGTCCTCTAAGTTAGACTGGGCTTCTGTTGATAGGATGTCTCTGAGCACCAAACTACTGGACCATGTTAAAGGCTGTCTACATTCACATTCCCCAAACCATAATGATTGGCCAAAGGCATTCTCATATTATGGTCCATATTGGAAAAACCCAATCAGGAAGAATAATGGAAGATCATTAGGGCCTTTAGTTTTGTGTGGAGTTAAACATTTAATCCAAATCTAGGTGCTTTGAGGGGGGAACAACAAAAAAGGTAGAGGAATTCAAAAAGAAGAGGATCCAATAAGTGTTGCAGATGGAAAAATATATATACACTATGTATGATAGATGGAAAAAACCCCATTTATATTTATTTTACTTTTATTCTCTCCTATAGAGAATCAGTACTGGGAGAAAAACAAACTGTAGAATATGATTAATAGGGAATTAAAACTCAAGTTAAATAGGAAGGCAAGAAGAAAGCACTTGTGAATAACCCTTGACAAGTTCACATCACTAGGTTAAGTTGAAGTATATATCCCAGGGCAGTAAAATAATGGGCATTTGTGGTTACTCAGTCACTGCCAGTATACTCTGGAAGATTGGAGAAATGGGGGAATACTATGGAACTACAGAAGGACAAATATTCTTAATTTCAAAAAAACCCCAAAAAACAAAGAAGGAAGAGAATGGAACTCAAGAACTGGATAACCCACTGAATGAGATTGACTCCTTAAGAAATTTTAGAAATAGATGAATATTTATGAAAATATAAGTTGCCCAGATTAAATGAAGAGGAAATTAAATATCTAAACAAGCCTATCTCAGAAAAAGAAATTCAAAAAGCTATCATTGAAATCCTTAAGAAAAATTCTCAAGGGCCAGATGGATTCCCAAGTGAATTCTATCAAGCCTTTAAGGAAGAATTGGTTCCAATTCTATAAAAACTCTTTGGAAAAATAGGGGAAGACAGAACGCTGCCTAACTCCTTCTATGACACCATTATGATGCTGATACCTAAACCAGGAAGAGTCAAAACAGAGAAAGAAAATAATAGACCAATTTCCCTAATGAACATAGATGGAAAAATCTTGGCAAAGTGAATACAGCAAGTTATCACTAGGATAATACCCTCTGACCATGCAGGATTTATTCCAGGAATATAGGGTTGGTTCAATATTAGGAAAACTGTTAGTACAATTGACTATATCAATAACAAACCTAATAGAAATCATATAATTATCTCAATAGATGCTGAAAAAGCCTTTGATAAGTTGCAGCACCATTCCTACTCAAACACTAGAGAGAATAGGAATAAATGGATTGTTCCTTAAAATGATTAGCGCTATCTATCTGAAACCATCCACAAGCATTATATGCAATGGGAATAAGCTAGAAGCATTCCCAATAAGATCAGGGGTGAAACAAGGATGCCCACTATCACCATTGTTATTCAATATTATTTTAGAAATGCTAGTTTCGGCAATAAGAGAAGAAAAAGAAATGGAAGGAATTAAATTTGGGAAGGAAGAAATAAAACTTTCACTCTTTGCAGATGACATGCTGAGATACCTCTAGAGAATCCTCAAAAATTATCTTAAAAACTACTAGAAACAATTGGCAACTTTAGCAAAGTGGCAGGATATAAAATAAAGCCTCAAGTATCCTCAACATTTCTTTATATTAATAGCAAGATACAGCAGCAAGAGCTAGAAAGAGAAATTCCATTCAAAGTAGCTTCAGACAATATAAAATACTTGGGAGTCTACCTGCCAAGGCAAACTCAGAAACTCTTTGAAAACAACTATAAAACACTCTTCACACAAATAAATTCATGTTTAAATAACTGGGTAAATATCAACTGCTCATGAATAGGCCAAGCTAATATAATAAAAATGACAATTCTATCTAAATTAATCTGCTTATTTAGTGTCTCACCAATCCAACTTACAAAAATTACTTTAATAAGCTAGAAAAATTGCTAACTAAATTCATATGAGAAATAAAAAGTGAAGAACTGACTTATTGATTTAATGAAAAAAAAGTGCAAAAGAAGGTGGCTTAGCCTTACCAGATCTAAAATTATACTATAAAGCATCAGTCATCAAAACTATCTGGTATTGGCTAAGAAATAGAGTGATGGATCAATAGAATAGACTAGGTGCAAAAGAGACAGCAGGAAATGATTATAGTCCAGCTTCTGGGATAAGAACTCTCCCTTTGATAAAAACTGTTGGGAAAATTGGAAGTTAGTATAGCAGAAACTTGGATTAGACCAACATCTCATACCATATACCAAGATAAGATCAAAATGGGTACAGGATTTAGACATAAAAGACAATATTATAAGCAAACTAGGAGATCAACGAATAGATTATTTGTCGGATCTATGGAAAGGGAAACAGTTTATGACCAAGGAAGAGATGGAGAACATCATTAAAAATAAATTAGATAATTTTGATTACATTAAATTAAAAAGCTTTTGCACAAACAAAACCACTGTAAACAAGATCAAAATAAATTTAGTAAATTGGGAAACAGTTTTTGCAACTAGTATTTCTGACAAAGAACTCATTTCTAAAACATAGAGAGAGCTGAATCAAATTTATAAAACCCATTCTCCAATTGAAAAATGGTCAAAGGATATGCAGAGGCACTTTACAGAGCTATCTGTAGTCATTCAAAAAATTGCTCTAAATCATTATTGATTAGAGAAGTGCAAATTAAAATATATCTGAGGTATTATCTCACACCAATAAGATTGGTCAATATGACTAAAAAGGACAATGTTCAATATTGGAGGGAAGTGGGAAATCTGGGACAATAATATATTGTTGGTGGAGGTGTGAACTCATCCAACCTTTCTGGAGAGCAATCTGGAAATATGCCCAAAAGGCAATAAAAATGTGCATACCCTTTGATCCGGCAATGCCACTACTAAGTCTATACCCTGAAGACATCATGCACTTGTACAAAAATATTCATAGCAGCCCTGTTTGTGGTAACAAAGAATTGGAAATCAAGTGAATATCCATTAATTGGGGAATGGCTGAACAAACTGTGGTATATGTATGTTATTTGTTCTATTAGAAACCAAGAGGGATGGGATTTCAGAGAAGCCTGGAAAGACTTGCATGAACTGATATTGACTGAGATGAACAGAATCTGAAGAACATTATATACCTAACAGCAAAATGGGGGCGATGATCATCCTCAGGGGACTTGCTCATTCCATCAGTGCAACAATCAGGGACAATTTTAGAGCACCTGCAATGGGGAATACCATCTGTATCCAGAGAAAGAACTGTGGAGTTTAAACAAAGAACAAAGGCTGTTACCTTCAATTTTTTTAAGTGTCTTATGGGGGCTAGCTAGGTGGAGCAGTGGATAGAGCACCAGCCCTGGAGTCAGGAGGACCTGAGTTCAAATCTGTCCTCAGACACTTAATAATTAATTGCCTAGCTATGTGACTTTGGGCAAGTCACTTAACCCCATTGCCTTAAATGCAATAAAATTAAAAAATGTCTTATGTACTACATAAGTTTGCTATCCCTAATATTTTATTTCTTCTCAAGGATATGATTTCTCTCCCAACACATTTATTTTTCTTTTCTTTTATGTTTTTTTTTTTGCAAGGCAAACGGGGTTAAGTGGCTTGCCCAAAGTCACACAGGTAGATGATTATTAAGTGTCTGAGACCGGATTTGAACCCAGGTACTCCTGACTCCAGGGCCGGTGCTTTTATCCACTACTCCACCTAGCCACCCCAACACATTCATTTTCAATCAATGCATAGCATGGAAACAATGTAAAGATCATCAGACTGCCTTCCATGGAAGGATGGAGGAGATAAGGGAGGGTGGAGAAAAAATTGCAAAATTCAAAACCTTACAGGAAAAAGATAGGTAGAAGCTACTATTATATATAATTGGAAAACAAATAAAATATTAATAAAAAGAAAGTAATTTAAAAAAAGAATTTGTAGAATATATTAATAAAGAACAATAAGTGAACAATAAGAAAATGATCACAGTAAGCTAGTATTGCTTCATGAAAATAAAATTCTCCCATATTATCCTAATTTCTATGTTGTTTAAGATTCCTAGATTAGTAAATTAAGAAAATGCTGAAGGTACAATTTGCCTTGATTTGGACATTTAATATAGTCTCTCATACTAATGTAGCAGATGGAATGGAGAGTGGTAGGCTATATGGCCCTAGACCAATATTCAGAAAAGTTTGAATGATTAAACCTCCAAAATAATAATTCATTGTTTAATAGCAGTCTATAGAGTACACCAGGGATCTGTGCTTGGCCATGTAATTTTTTTGTCACATCCTTAGATAAATAAATGGCATATTTTCAAATTTATATGTATAGCATAACCAAAGAGGAGTAACCAACTTATATATTATAGAAACAGGACATTCATTCCCCCTTCAAAAATAATCTTGAGAAGTCATAATGTTGAATCAAATCTAGTAAGATAAAAAATTAATTAGAGATAAATGAAAAGTGATACACTTGGGTTCAAAAAATTAACTTCACAATCACAAAATGGGGGAGAGATAACTAAAGAGAAGTACATTAGAAAAAAGTTCTGAAGGTTTTATGGACCACTAACTCAGTATGAATCAACAGTATGATAATGACAATCCCCTTCAATGCTCACAAAAAAGGCTGAGATCTTTGGTTGCATTAAAAGAGGAATGATATAGAGGATTAAGGAAGGGATCACCCCATTGTCCTTTGTCCCAATCATTTTGTATAACAAAAAGAGCATTGTTTTTAATTCTGCTCATTTCATTTTAGGAAAGTCATTGATAAGGTAGAAAGCAAGCAGAAAAGTGCAACCACATAATTGGCCTCCAGTTTACATTATAGGAAGATTACTTCAAGGTAGAAGCAAGAGGAACTATTTTCTACATGGCAGTTTTCCACATATGCAAAACACAATCATGCCATATGTTTGCTTTTGCCTCTTATTGACGTGCTTTTCTTGTGAAGTAATCACTTTCCTATATACAGATGAGAAAAATAGGAGAGAAAAAGTAAAACAAAGTGATCATTTTTCAAAGAGATTTATTAAAATGTACTTTAAAAAGTATTAAAATGTTCATGACCTACTGCTAACCCTCAATGCCTCAATTGTCCTATAAAATAGATGAAAGGAAAATAGAGTTGGCCTGGATAAATTCTCACACTTCATTTCCAACTCTTCAAAACTATAAGCCCAGTTTCTACTTTGACATTTATTTTCTGCTTCCTTGAAGGAATATATGCCTCTATCAAAAGGTGGCACAGGCCACCAGGATTATGACCTGGAAAGAATTTCTTAATGGTCAAATTTATCACAAGTTGTTTTGAGAACACATCCTATCAGAGCTAATCCATTTACTTTCATTGGAGAACATTTTAAATCTGTTTTATTTACTCTGAATCACTGAGATAACTTTTCTGCAATACTCAAAGACCAAAGGGCCATCTTCTTACTACTGGGAGGTTACACTCTGTGCTTTGGAAGAATTGAATTCAATTCACAATCATTTATTAAGTTCTTGTCATGTCATGTTACCTTGCTAGTCCCCAGGATGCAAAGACAAAAAATACCAATAGAAAGTCTTTTACCAGGAAGGAACTTATCTCTTACTGAATTCAATTGCATTTTGTTGTATTAATCTAAAAATCTTTAGAACTGAAATAAGATTGCTTCATTGGAAATCTGCAACAAAAGGATAATTAAAGGATAACCAAGCTATGTGAGCTAACTGAACTCTTTTCTAGCATCTCAGAGACAAACACAAGAAAGAGGTGTCCTAACTCCTAATTCCTAAGAATGCAGCAGAATCAAAGGGATCCACAGTCATTTAGAAGTCATTAAAAATGAGAGGCAATAATAGAAAACAAAGAGAACACTGATGTAACAACTGGTTCTATATGGAGGGTGTTTCCAAATGAGGACAGAGTTGAAGACACTTAGAATTGGATAAACCAGAAAATGGGAAAGAGAGTTCTGAGAGCCAAGTCCAAAAGGAGAAGAGAACAGGTTTTGAAGTCATAAAGGCTAAAGATACTAATTCAAGGAAGAAAATTTGAAACAGTCCATAATTCCATAAATTATTTAATTACATTAAGATTATAGTACTGAGTAGGCAAAAACTTGGAATTTTGATTGTGTTCAGAGATAGAATTAATAGCATCTCTTCAAACATGGGCATTTTTAGGACACCCTCATGCTATCCTCTCTTACCTTTCACTAGGTCTTGGATGAGATATACAAAGGCAGAACTGTATTTTTGGAGCAGAGCATCTGAGACCAACAATCAGCTCTGCCATTTATTACTTGTGTAACATGGGAAGTCACTTCAGTTTCCTAGGCTTTAATTACTTCATCTGGTAGAATGAAAGGATTGGTCTAGATTAGAGATATCAATTGTGAACTGCAACACTATTGAGTGTATCCAAACCAGATTAACACATAATTGGGAAATATTTGAAAAAAAAGTAAATAAAAATACAATATGACATAGATTATAAAAATATGTGGTTCTCTAAGACACAATGACACTCATAAGGATGCTCATGCATGGATTTTTATCCCCTTTCTATTTGATGTTGTCCCCACTGGTCCAGATGACTTCTAAGGTCTCTACCACATCTAGATTTTATGATCTGACCCTAAATCTATGTTCTGAGAAGACTGAGCAACCTAATGAAGGATGTTTCAGAGTAGGAATTAAACCTAGATTGAGAATCAAAAAGAGGAACCAGAGAATTGAACAAGGGAAGGAGAGAGAGAACCTTGAAGATAGCATCACTCACCTTAGGTTTCTTTTTTTCTTTTTAAGAAAAATCCTTGTTCCAGAGCAGACTCTCAGTTGAAATGCCTATATTCTCTTCCTTTACAAAAATTTCTCTATTCTTTATTTTTTATTTATTTAAGACAATGTGTTAAGTGACTTGCCCAAGGTCACACAGCTAGGCAATTATTGTGTCTGAGGTCAAATTTGAACTCAGGTCCTCCTGACTCCATGGCCATTGCTCTATCCACTGTGCCATCTAGCTGCCCGCTATTCTTTTCTTGTGAATATTTCTCTGTCCTACTCCCTGATTTCCTTTTGGGAATATTCCTAGATACTACACAATTCATATTTTTTCAAATGACCAGGCTTAGTATTATTCTGCACCAATACCATTCACTGAAAAAAGCCAATCTAGTAATCTCTGCTTTAGAATCAGCTCTGCCAGTGCCTAAAACTCATGAGCATGCCCATTCATGCAACTCTGTACAGACAAATCATCAGAACAGAGCTTAAGAATTAACGGAGCCCCAGGGCAATCAACCTTGTATACTCATTTGCAATTACTCTCCTTCATAGCTACTACCCCTCTCCCTCAGATTTCTCTGAAGCTTTATGTAAGCATTATCAAAGATGTTCCCTAAAGCCTTTTAATTCCTACATCTCAGATGATGTCCTCAAGAATCCAGATTTCTGCCCAAATTCTTTGCAATCATCACTAAGAGGTAAAGACCTGCCAAGAGCAGCATTAGTTCCTAAAGCATAGTAGCTCTCCAACTGTCTCAGGTAGGTGCTGCTCCCCTGATCCTCTGGCACAACTTTGTAAAGCAGATAAGTGGGAAGCACTAGTCTGATAGGTTTCCAGATAAACACTCTGCTGCTGATTTTCTCCTTCTTCCTCACAGATTAGAATTGATCTTTTCCTCTTTGGTCTTCTAATAACACTTGGCTATTTTCTTACATGTCATATTTAGTAATTGTTTGTATCTATGCTGTAGCCCCCAACTGAATGTTAATAGGATCACTCCCACTTCCACATTTAAATCTACACAGCAATTTATATATACTAGGTACTTTGATGATGGGATTTAGAAGCAGAAGGATCTTAGAGTTACAGGATCATAGATTCTGAGACAGAAGTAACTGAACAGGTCCCCCTTTTTGGCAGATGAGGAAACTGAGGACTAGAGTGATAAAGTGGTAGAGTGGTAGGAGATGAGATTTGAACCAGGAGTCTCATATCTACCTCAGCTCCAAGCTTTGCAGAGAGTAGGCTCTTAAAGAATGAACTAAAAATTAAGTTTTGCTATCCCTATCTACATGGCGATGCCACCCTCTCCCTACCTCAATTCAAAGAAAGAATTATTTAGACTCTTAGTATGAAGTGTAATTTTACCATAGAAATCATCTGGTCCAGGTCCTCCATGAAGCCTGAATCTCCTTTATGACATTCCTGACAAGTCATCATGGAATTTTTCTTTGAAGACTTCCAATAATTGAAAAATCACTGTTCCTTTAGGTAGCTTTTTCACTTTGGGACAACTCTAATTGTATGGAAGTTCTTTGTTATTCCAAATTTTCCCCTGTATAAATTCTACCCATTAGTCTTAATTGTTTTCTCTTCTGTTCTAAAAATAAGTCCTTACCATCTTCCATATGCAGAAGAAATGATTATGCCTTCCATAAAATTTCTCTTCTCCTGGCTAGCTATCTCTAGTTTCTTCAAAGGGCTGAGTGATCATAGATTTTGAGCTTGAAAAGGACTTTATAAATCCTCTAGACAGCCAACTCATTTTGTATCTGAAGTCAGGGATGTTAAATAACTTTCCCAAAGTTACATGAGTAGTAGTAAGTCAAAGAATTGGGATTTAAATATAATACCTCTCTGACTCCACATCCAAAATTTCTTTCTTTTTGTACTATTAAATGAATCCTTAGATGTTCTGGTTTCAAGTCTCCTATCCTGTTGTGTTCTCTATTAAATCATTATTTGATGACTTAAGTGATCTTTTAGGAGCACCCTCTAAGTTTGAAGGTATTGTCCAGTTTTCCACAGAACCCATAAAAACAGACTTCTCTGGTATCCCAGTGACTCTGCTCAAGTTTGTTTTGGTTCTGAAATGTTCCAAAAAGAATATAATTCAAGTTTTGGCTAGGGCATGACCTAGAGAAAATTGTGTGAAAACAGGTTACAGCTTTTATTTAAACCACTACCCAGCAATCACAGACAAAGCGTCCTACAGATGCAGGATAACCAATACATCTATTTGGAGAAAAGGGTGACATTTATTTTATTTTCTGTCTTTAAAAGACCAGTGACAACAAACAGACAACTCACCCCCCAATAAAACGTTGGAGATAAGAACACAGTATTGTAGAATGGAATGAACAGAGAACTGCAAAAATGAGCTATCTTGTCCCAGGATACACAGATCACAAGCATCAGAACCAGGACCTGAATTTGAATCTGTGTTCTCTGAGGGAAGGTATCTAATATCTGTGCTTCTCAGTTCCTCATCTGTAAAAGGAAAGAGTTGAACAAAATGGGTTCTAAATGCCTTCCAACTCTAGCTTTCCTTTGTTATTATATAAATAGTTCAAATTTATCTAACACTCTACAATTTATAAAATGCTTCCCTTACAACAACCCTATTAAATAAGTGGTCTGGGGACCACTGGAATGTACACCTATTTATAGATAAAGAAATTGGGATGCATACAAGTAGAAGAGGCTTGCCCACATCTCAAGGCTGGTAACTGGCAGAGCTAGTATTGGCACCCAAAAATTTTGATTTCAAGTCCAGGTCTCTTTCCACAATATCTTGCTGTCTTTGTCTCAGGCCACCAGCTTAGATTGTTCAAATATGAACATTCAAAACATGCATCAGTGCTGCCATATGGGTTTGATTATGCATTACTATAAAAAAATTAATAAATGCATCCAAGGTATGGAATGTCGACAAGTCATTAAACGATTGCTATAAAAACAATTGACAATGCCATTTTCTGACATTTATTTTAATTGAATAGTTTCATATTCTATTATCACAGCTTCTTGATTTTTATAGAAATTTGGTGGCACTATCTCTAGAGATTGGTAATGAGCTGATAAATCTTTCATTTCTACAATGTCTGTTCTGACCATAGGTTAAGGAAAAGGAAAAGAAAGGAGAAAAAAGGAAAGGAAAGGAGTTCAAAGGAAAGAAAAGGAGAGGAGAGGAGAGAAGAGAAAAGAGAAGAGGAGAGAAACTTAAAAACTATAAAATACCAGTCTCTGAGTTAGAGTACTGTATCTCTTCAGCAGTCTTATGTCTGCATCCTTTTTCATCCATAAGGTACTGCAAAAGGAAGTTAGGAACAGAATATGACTATTTAACCACTGATGATCTGAACTGATGGTTCATAGAGGATTCTAAGCTGTGGGCAGGGGTAGTAGAATACATAGTACAAGGTGGATGACCATTCCACTTGAGGTTGTTGAAGGAGAAGAAAACATGATGTTCGGTGAGAAAAGGGTCAGTCATTGGATATTGATTATAAAACTTGACATCCTGCTCCTCAATTAATGATCAGTGATCAGACCCTGAAAAGCACATTCTCTAGACTAACGATATTTAAGAGAACTAATAGTTGTAATACTAGTCCAGTACTCCCTTTTCTGAGTAGAGCAGAGTGACCAAACTTCTGGCCCCAATCTCCTGCTTCCACTCCTGGCAAGAATTAAAATCTTCCTTTGAGAAAAACAGAGATGCTTATTCTGCTACCCTTAAAACCACACATTTACAAGCCCATCCTATAGTTGGAGGGGAGAGACTTTGCTATCCTTCAAAGCCTAGAATTTAAATTTAGAATCATAGTATGTAATCTCTCAGATTCTCCAAGAAACTCTTGAAAATTAAAGACTGCAGTGGAACTGATCTGTATCAGTATAGGGAGATTCTTACCTAGATCAGAGAGCTACCTACATAAGAGAAATAAGGTCTATTTTAATAGACATGTGTGTGTAAATATATGTGTGTGCATGTGCATGTGTGTATGTAAAACAAATGTGTGAGATTATATATATATATATATACCTTTTAAAAGTCTTCTGTAGTTTTATAGCATTACAAATTAAAACAGCATTCAGATTTTTGGAATATTCCACATATATTATTTATAATTAAACATATATGTATGCAAAAATATAATATGCAAAAATATATCTGTATTATGCCATCTGTTGAGTATACATTGAAGAGGAGGTATCAAGCTACATTGGTAAAGAAAGTTCCTTACCATGGACTAGTTCCCTACTCTAAATTATACACTTTTGTTGTTGTTGTTGTTATTTATATGTTTTTTCCCCAGTCGGGTCCAACTTTTTATGATTCTATTTATGGCTTTCTTGGTAAAGATACTAGAGTGGCTTTCTATTTCCTTCTTCAATTCATTTTATAGATGAGGAAACTGAGGTAAACAGGAATTAGTAAGTGTCTGAGGCTGGATTTAAACTTTGGAAGTGAGTCTTACTGACTCTAAACCTGGCATTCTAGTCACTGCATCACCTAGCTATTCCCAAATTATACATACATACATACATACATGCACACACACATACATGTGCACATTGATCTATACACCTGCATGTATATCCATATATTGATATAATACATACCTCTTCATGTATGCCTATGTAGATTGCATACACATATTTAAATAATTATTTCAGAAGCTCTGAGTCTCAGAGTTGGAATAAACACTTAGGGCCAATCTAATCTAAATTAGACCCTACCAAGTACGCCTCTATAATATCTCTAACAAGTGATCCTTCTGTCTCTACTCAACAGTTAGTTCTAGATAGGTAAAATCTTTGGAAGTTCTGCCTTAGACAAGTCTAAATTTGCTCCATGATTCCATGACCACCCCATGAAAATTTCATAACTACAAGGAGTCATTCAATCCCTTTGGGGAACCCAAACAGAGCTGTATTATACAATTGGGAGAGGAAAGAGAGGGAAAGGAAGAGAAGCAAGGGCAGCCATATCTTACCCTCCCCATATATATTGAATGTGGATGCTCTGTCTTTCTCTATTTCTGTCTCTACCCCAATCTATATATCTACTTTGTAAGTATAATCAAATATATGACATTGTATTGTAATATTTCCAAGTTTAGAGTGGAGCAGGGGAGCAGTGTCTTGCCATAGAGCAGATTTCCAAGGAGGAATGGATAAATTACCCATGAAGTTTAATAGAACTGGCAGAGTCCTAGACTCTTGATAATTCCCAAAATCTAGCATATGGTGGTATCAAAAAATTGCATGCAAAATAATTGGCCTGGGATGAAGAATGAGCTTTCTAGGGAAAGACATATACCATATACTAATGCCAGCTTCCTTTAGATGAACACAGTATGGAGAAATGGAGCATTCCTCATGGAAAAACCACTTTGATTCTTTTGGTAAGGTACCAGAGAACCAATTTTCCTCAGCTCATTTAAGCATAAGTGACCATGAATACACTCCCAGGACTCATAGACCCAGAGTGTGACCACAGCTTATTAAATTCACTTTAAACACTTTAGAAAAACAATTTAAAAGAGTCAATCTGAAATCAAGGTAACCGCAGTGGAACCACATTCCATTTATAATTGTGGAGGGGATCAATCCTGAGTGTGTAAGAGAAATATTTGTACCTTGTCTTTTTACCCAATTGTGTGTGAAACCTTTTCATTTCTATTCCCCATGGCCATTAAGCTGGGCTATGTTGATTCTAGAGAAAATGAGTTCAAGGCAATGAAAAGGTAATTGTAGTTGTACAATGAAAAGTATACTTACCTGAGATCAGAAACCTAGGTTATAGATATGATTTTGCCACCAAAGGGGAAAAAGTAAAGAGGAGAGGGGAGTGAGGGGGGAAAAGAAGTTTTTATTAAGTATCATTTATTAATGTATCAGGCAATGTGTTAAGTATTTTTCAAATGCTGTCTGATTTGAGATATACTAGACAATCTTGGGCAAAACATCTCCTCTATTTAGGTCTCTGTTTTTTCACCTATAGGATAATGGGAATGAACTAAATCTCTTAGAGCCATAATATCCTGCCAGTATACAATGGAGTTCACACTATACATAGAAATACTGGAACATAATTCTATAGTCATGTGACCTTCATAGAAACTCATCATGGTGCAGCATACCAAACCCAAAGGAACAAATTGTATCTCCATTGGGATAATGTATGTAATGTGCTATATAGAAACTCACTCTGACACAGTACACCAGAACCAAAGAACCAGTACTGCTGCCATTTATACCCCAGAATAATTTCAGTGTCACACAAATCTTCCCATTTGCTGGTTGGAGTAGATGGAGTAAATAGAGAAACATGGCAGCTACTATAGTGAAAATAGAAATGGAGGAGACAGTTCAGAAAATCATCATTCTCATTCATCAAGTATTTATTGAAAATTTAGGACATGAGACCCAATCCCTGTTGTCCAAGAGCTTCCAATCTCACAGGTGGGATAAAATCCATACACAGTAGTAATTAGGAATATGGCAAGGACATAGAAGAGTTGCACAGCGTTATGGAAGAACCAGGGATTGTTCTGAGTTCATAGACAGCTGATTGGTGTCTAGTTCATCATCTTTGGTGTATAGGTTCACTACCACTAAATACTGGGATTAGTAGCCCTACTGTGGGTGACTGGGAAGTTGTTGGTGCTCTTTACAGTAGTAGTAAGTCAGGAAGATGAGAGGGTTTTGGGGAAAAGATAATGAGTTCTCTTGTAGACACATTTAGAGTGAGATGCCCACAGGACAGCTGATTCTAAGTGTTCAGAGGTAGTTGCTGATGTAGTCATGAGCCCAGCAAAGGGACCAGGGCTGAATATGTAAATCTGGTCATTGTATGTATGAAGATGATCATTAAAATCCTAGGAGCTAATGAGATCACCAAATGAGATAGTATAGAGCCAAAAGATAAAGGGGTGCAGGACAAGAACTTGAGGAATACCCTCAGTTAGAGGACATGATAAGGTTAAGGAAGCAACAACAACAATGAAAGATAGGAAGATCAGTAAGACAGGTAGGAATCCTGGGACTTGGTGTTAGGAAGATCTGAGTTCAAATTCTATCTCAAATACTTTTTAGTTGTGTGATCCTGGGCAAGTAATTTAATTTCTTTCATTTACAAAATGAATATAATTATAGTATCTACCACACAGGGTTTTTTTAAATGAGGATCAAATGAGATAACCTATCAAATGAGATAACCAAACCTTGAAGTAATATGTAAATGCTTTTCATCAATTGTTCTCAGTCATGTACTACTTTTCGTGATCCCATGGGAATTTTTTTTGACAGAGCAATTGAAGTGGTTTGCCATTTCCTTCTTCCATTCATTTGACAGTTAAGGAAACTGATGCAAACAGGGTTAAGTGACTTGCCCAGGCTCACACAGGTACCAAGTGTCTGAGGCCAGATTTGGACTCAGGGAGATGAGTTTTCTTGACTCTAGACCAACCCTTTATTCACTGTGTGACTTTAAAAAATGCTAACTGCCCTTTATATAAATGATAACTCATTTATTTATATTTTAGGAAGAGAACTATAAAAAATATCCATGACAGGAAAGGTTAGTGTTAAAGAGAAAGTATATAGAAGGATAATGTATACAACAGTATGAGTTTCTGCAGAGAGATCAGGAAAGAACAGGATGTAAAAAAAGAGATTTGGCAATTAAGAGACCAATAACTTTGGAGGGAGTAGTTTCAATTGAATGAAGTGAGGTTGCCAAGGGTTTAGAAGAAATTGAAGAAACCAAGTTCAGAAGCTTTCTCAAGGAGTTTAGCTGAGAAAGGGAGGGGAAATCTAAGATTATAGTTGAAAGGGGATGGTAATTTCAAGTGAGGGGTTTTTGTTTGTTTTAAGAATGAGGTGAAGATAGATATTCAAGAGGAGAAGAAAGAGCACAGTGTATATATTTATGTTGCATATATTTATATTGTATATATTTATATTGCATATACATACGTAATAGACACACACACACAAATAGTCCCTGCATTGTTGATGGTATTATTCCTAAAGATTGCCATGAAATCTTATCCTATGTAAGAAGAGTTCACCTGAACCTAGGTTCTAAGGTGGAGAAAATCATGATGTTTCAGTGTTATAGTTTAAGGGGAACTGGATCGAAGACAGAAAGGGAAGGGGAGGGAAGGGAAGGGAAAAATAATTTTTGCTCTCAAATACCTCATATTCCACTGTGATTTGTTTGGGGTGGGGGACAAGATTGGTGTATAAAAAGTAAATACAAAATTATTTGAAGGTAGAGAAAAGAAGACCCTAACAATGGAAGCTTAGGTTTCATGTAGAAAGTAAGATAAAAGTTTTGAAGGAAGTTATGGATTCTAAGACAGTAAACCTAGGGGTGATAGAACAGTCTGCTCAAAGGCTTGGAGAAAGAAGGATTTTGGATAGGGTTAACAGCAAATAACCCAAATGGATTGAGCATAGAGTATGTTATGGTCAATCATGTACTATAATTTTGAAACTAGATCTAAGCTTAAAAAGGGGACTTTAAATAAGAAATGGAGGTAATTGTATTTGGACAATAGGGAGCCAAAGGAGACTCTTAAGCAGAAATGACAATATCACTACTGTGCTTTAGAAAACCAATTTAACAGCTTGCAGTTTGGAGAGAGAAAGGGAGGCTGGCAAATCAATTAGGAGGATAGTGCCCAATCTTTCTGAGAGAAGTGCTCTGAAAAGGTCAATATTGGGGCAGGTCAGGTCTTTGAAGCAAACTTTCTTAGTTTCCTTGGAGAAGAATAATTGTGTCAGTCATGAATATCTTCCATTAGTGTGGTCCTACATTTTCTAAGGAATACCAATAAAAATAGCATGGGAAATAGCTATTTAACTTTATGGTAAGGTAGATTTTCTCAGCCAAGACCAGCCCTCTATATGTGGCTAGCAAGAAGAATGTGCAGTGCTAAAATGTCTGGGTTTATATTGGCAGGGTCTAAAGAAATGAACCCACCACAAAGCTGTTCCTTTTCAGGAATGACATGCTAAATCTCACAGTTTCAGACTTTGTGAACAAAATGAAGTAGGTGTGTAAAGAGGAAGTAAAAGAGATTGGTAGTCATTCACACACTTCCTCATCTAGGCAAGGAAGATAAGACATCATTCTTTGCCTGTTGGAGAACTCATTCAGGAGTATCTTAATTCTATTGGAGATTTAGAAGCATAGAAGATGTCAGGAGAATTAGACTGAATCTCATTAGGAGCTGCAGGAAGCAAATGATCCCCTTTCTAGGCAAACTGGTGACTCATCTGACAGGTAGCAGTTTCCAGTTTCAAACTCTAAGACCATAATGGATCCATATTTAAGCCATCCACATCCTGTACTAATCTACCTGGCTACTCATACATGTTGGGTTGTCTACAATGCTTTGAATATTAGCAGGCACAGGGGCATATGCAGGAATATAATGTTCATGGATCCCGTAAAATAGGTGAGAACACATTTAAATGCAGAAGGAAGTGAGCACATACATCTATGTTTCTGACCTGCTGAGCTGTCAGTCACCACCAGAAGAGACAACAACAATTCCAAGGGTCTGAACTAAACAAATTTATACATTTCACAACTTTGTCAAAGATTAGATCTTTTCAATCCTGTATTATTCTAAAGCAGGTGTTTTTGCCCTCAGTTTGACAATTGCTGTAACTTCAGGAGAACAATGATGAATGATAATATCATATGTATCAAAGATGCTCTCTGAAGACTTACAGATTGTTCAAATTTAATCTGGTACTGTTGTTTCACCCCCTAAATTGAAACTAAGATAATGTATCCCTCTAGATATTATGATATTTTGCTAGGAAACTTCTAAAAAGTGATACATCAACAACCTCTGTCTTAAAAGCAGCTTGAATGTTTTCATCAATGTCTTCGTCAAATGATATAATGACTGTAATGCATTTAGTAGAACATATTTAATACATACTGCTTTTCTTTTCTTTCCTCCTCCCTTCCCTCCTTCCCTTCCCTCTTCCCCCTCCCTCCCAACCTTCCCTTTTCCCTCCCTCCCTCCCTCCCTCCCTTCCTCCCTTCCTCCCTTCCTTCCTTCCTTCCTTCCTTCCTTCCTTCCTTCCTTCCTTCCTTCCTTCCTTCCTTCCTTCCTTCCTTCCTTCCTTCCTTCCTAGATAATCAACTACTTGGACAGTGTTAGCATTTAGCATTGTACCTAGGCCAGCAATATGTTAGCGATAATAGTCACCAGGGAAACATCAGTCAGAGATTCTTGGGTTGCATCATATCAAGGGTCTTAACCTGTGACTCATGGCAATTTAAAAAAATATTTTCATAACTGGTTCAGTATCATTTCTTTCCTCGTTAATTCTGTGTATTCTATTTTGGGCATTTAGAATCATAAGTCTGAGCAAGGGTCCATAAACTTCACCAGACTATCACAAGTCTGGAGATTTAAGACACAAAAAAGCTTAAAATCCATACTTTAAATAGAAGTACTTCTTACAACATACTTTGATTCCTCCATGGAGCCATGATCCCATGGATGCAACTCTCATCTTCATTAGTGTAGTGTCTTCACTAGTCCATCCATGAATTCTTTATTCTGCATAATTCGTATTCCATCTTATTCCATAAATCCTCTCTGTAGAGGATGCACCCAATAAAATGTTTCTAATTTCCATAGCTATCAAGGCAGCACTCACTTGCACTTGTCTATTGGTTATCATACTCTTCTTTAACTATAGGAATGTTGTATCCCTGCCCCATTCTCTCAGTATGAAGGAAGATCCTTGAGGTCAGGTACTACTTTTTGACTTTGGATTTCTTTCCCCATGCATAGCACATTGCTTTAAACAGATTTTATTTAGGTGCTTATTAAATGTTGAATTAATGAATAAATAAATGAAACATAACTGAACATGATTAAAGGCATCCTCCACTGTAGAGTAGAGGGATAGATTGGAAAATTGCCTCTATTATCTTTTTCAACTTTAAAAAATTATGATCTTTTTGAACTGTTTCAACTTTGAGAGTGTAACAACTTATACTAATTGGTGTCCTTAGGTCTTATCCCAAATCTATTTTTATTTTTATGTGTGTATGTCTGTATGTGTGTGGGGAGGGGTGGGGTGAAGGGGTGTGGGGGTGTGTTTGTGTGTGAATGTGTGGGTATGTTATAGAATATCAAAACTATTTGTATTTAATTTAGGTTCTTTCTGAAGTTCCAGTAAACACATACTCCATCTTAAGAAAAAATTCCCTCCTAACATTTTTCTGAAGTTGAAATACAAAATATAGTTTTTCTTCATAGACTTTGGAATGTATTTCTGAGATGGGGAACTAACTTCTTGAAAGAAAAAAAGCCTCAAGCAATGTCTTTATTTCCCCATCCTGGCTTTGGAGATTCAATTTCCTGACATGGCCCAGCTTAAAACACACAGACACCTAAGACACAGCTTAACCCAATATGTTTTCTAACTACAAAAACTGTCAATCCATCATTTGGAATAATGAAGGAACCCAAGGCATCTGTCTTTAAGATGGGTCTGTCTTTTTTAAAAGATAAGACTTTGCAGTATCTTATTGGAAGAACAATAAACACATTAACTATCAAAGGGAAATATTGTCAAAAGTTAATAAATAAAAGTCACTTTTTTATAGCATAGCTATTTTAGTTATTCCTTTTAGGCTTGTTTACATAGACTCCTATTTCTGTAAACTTCCCTCATTCCACAAGGTCACAGAGTCATTATCATATCTCCTCTGTTGGTTATAATTACCTGTTAGAACATTTTATCAGAATTAACTATTCAATTTAGTCAATCAACCAGTTAAAGCCACTAGATGTCCCTCCCAGGATTTCTACTAAACTGTTGGGATCTATGTTGGCATAATTTATACCTCCATATAATGGTTTAGATGAATATTGATGAATATCCATCAATGTGTCTGTAAACATTATCTCAGGTACTGGCAACATGAAGATAATGGTATCATAGAGACCAACCCTTCCATTTTACAGATGAGGAAAATGAGGTCCAGAGAAGTTATACAATTTGTCCAAGGTCACATTCTCTTCCCTCAAGCTACTAACTTAATAGAGAATGACAGCCCATATTGGGAAGGATGTTTCATTTGGGAAAGTCCCAGTCTGGTGAGGGGAATGAGGGAAGTTGACAGAAATAAAAAATCTAATTCATTTCATTTGAACAAGCATTGAATAGGGATCTACTAAGTACTAAGCACAGTAAATGACTCAGGAAAAATAGAGCTGGTAAGGGAATACCAACTAATTTGTTTACCAGTTTGTCAGTTTAAATACTCACTTCCAGGGTCCTATCTTTGTTAAGATAAAAGTGCCATATGATTGTGTATGGTACCACAGGAGCTGTGCATGGAGATAGTTGGTCCTCATCTATACCACTTCTATCTGCCCCAACCTCCCTCCTTAAGAGAACCAGGCAACAGCTGGAGAAGTGCAAGAAACAGAAAATGCTTCCACTATTTATGTATTTTTAATCATTCAGCACGTATTAAAAATACTATATGTATAAAATATTTATTAGATTCCTTTTTTTAAATCTGTCACTGATGAAATTTTTGAGTGTGGTATTCCTAATTCCTTTTCTCCAACGAGTCTTGTGGTTTTTATCTGAAATTTTTCATGGCTCAGTGCTTTTTAGAAAAGTATCTGGTGCATTAAAGCAGAATTGGTTGAATATAATTTGGGTACAAAGTGTACAATTGTAATTCTTGTGTATAGATTAGGTTCTTGGCTAGGGTAGGAAAAAGGGTATATCCCTGTGGCTCAGCAGGATTCTATGCAGAGATTCTATGGGGAAGATAACTAGATATCATTAATTTAGACCAATGTCTAGGGGGGGAGACCTAAGGTACTTTCCAGGTCTAAGCAGTATTATGAGAATATAGTACAGTAGAAAGTATATCAGATCCAGAACAAATTTCCACTGTTAATTTGATTCATAACTTTGAACAAGTCATTTGATCTCCCCAAAACCTCCATCTTTTATTTTTTTTAATTTATAGAATAGGGATAAAGACATTCACTCTGATTATTAATTAGAGTTGCCATAAGAATCAAATGAAATTGAAAATGTTTTATGCACTTCAATTCACCATACAAATGTAAAGAATTAAAAGATCATTAATTCTTTTTAAAAAACTCAAAAGGATGTTGCAGTGGATAGAGCACTGGCCCTGGAGTCAGGAGTACCTGAGTTCAAATCCAGCCTCAGATTCTTAATAATTACCTAGTTGTATGGCCTTGGGCAAACCACTTAACCCCATTGCCTTGCAAAAAAAATTTTTTTAAACCTCAAAATGTGGGGCGGAGCCAAGCTGGTGATGCTGGAAACTCATTCCCCCCAAAACTCCAAAAGCTATCAAATCATGACTAGCCAAAATTTAGAGGGTAAGAACCCACAGAAAGACTGAGGGATACAATTTTCCAGTCCAAGATAACTTAGAAGTTTTGCTGGAAAGGTCTATTTCACCAGTACCAAGAGTAGGAAAGAGCTGCAGTGCAACACAGCTGGGCTGGAACAAATCAGCTCCAGCCCTCCAGGAAGAGCCTTCTGGGTGCCTGGGTCCATGGGAGCACCTGGGTCTGTGGTAGAGGTGGCAATTTCCAGACTTCTTGGCCCAGGAATCACTGGGGACAGCCTGAAGGGGTGGTGAGAGAACTCTGCTGCACCAGAGTGTGCTCAGAGCAGAGAGCCAGCCTCAGAGCATCCCTGTGGTGAGAAACGGCAGTGGGAATAGGGGAAGCCAACCTACACCTCTAAAGCTCCCAGCCCACAGACAGTAAGTGGATCAGGGGAGACTGCAGAGGTCTCTCTGCTCTCCCTGGGAAGGACTCAGCTGTTTGCCCTCACTCAGATCTAAGTCACAGTCTGAGCCCCCACACCACCATAGAGGAGCAGGTACCCTCCTCACAGTTCCAAGTCAGAGGGGAAGCCATGTGGTCATCCCTTGACCAGAGTAAAGGCAAGAGAGCAGTCAGAGCCTCTCATAAAACCTGAAGAATTAAGAGCTCTCATAAGACCTTGGAGGAATTAAGGTTGCTGTGGGGTTCTCCCCCCCAAAGCCTTGAAAGTGTTGTAAATCAGTCATAGACTGAGGAAATGAGCAAACAACAGAAAAAGAAGAATCTAACAATAGAAAATTACTTTGGTCCCATGGAGGATCAAAATACACACTCAGAAGATGACGAAGTTGAAGCTTCAGTATCCAAAGCCTCCAAGAGAAATAGAAAAATGGTCTCAGGCAATAGAAAAACTCAAAAAAGACTTTGAAAAAGAATTAAGGGAGGTAGAGGAAAAGTTGGGTGGAGAAAGGAGAGTGATGCAGATAAATCATGAAAACCAAGTCAGCAACTTGGCGAAAGAAATACAAAAAAAACATCAGTTTAGACCAAATTGGAAAAGCAACCCAAAAGGCAAATGAGGAGAAGAATGACTTAAAAAACAGAACTGACCAGCTGGAAAAAGAGATAAAAAATGTCTCTGAAGAAAATAACTCCTTTACATGCAGAATGTTACTAAAGGAAGCTGATAACTTTGCAAGAAATCAGGAAGCAATGAAACAATACCAAAAGAACCAAAAATTAGAAGAAAATGTGAAATATCTCATTGGAAAAACAACTGACCTCAAAAACAGATCCAGTAGAGATAATTTAAAAATTATTGGGAAAGTCCCAACCAGGAAAAGAATCTAGACTTCATTTTTCAGGAAATTATACAGCAAAATTGACCTGAGACCTTAGAAGCAGAGGATAAAATAGGGATTCACCTATCACCTCCTGAAAATGGTCCCCCAAGAAAAACTTTCAGGAATGTTATAGCCAAACTCCAAAGCTCCCAAATAAAAGAGAAAAATACTACAAGCTGCCAGAAACAAACAATTCAACTATCATGTCTCTACAGTCAAGATTACACAGGATCTGGCAGCAGCCACATTAAGGGCTCATAGGGCTTGGAATATGATATTCTGGAAGGCAAAAAAGCTTAGATTACAAACCAGAATCAACTACACAGCAAAACTGAACATCTTCTTTCAGGGGAAAAGATGTATTTTCAATGAAACAGGGGACTTTCAAACTTTCCTATTGAAACAACCAGAGCTGAAGAGAAAGTTTGATCTCTAAGTATAGGACTCTAGTGAACCATAGAGAGGGCAGATAAGGAGGACTAATTATGAGGAACTTAGTGATGTTGAACTGTTTTTCTGCCTGGGAAGAAGATACTGATAACTCATGAATTTCCTCATTTATAAGAGCTGTTAGAAAGAGTATATATAGACAAGGCACAGGAAGATGGAGTCAATGGGTGCTAAAGGGAAGTACTGGAAGGAAGGGAAAGGAGAGGGGGAAAGGGGCTAAGATATTTTACATAAAAGAATCAAGAAAAAGCTTTTTCAATGGATTGGAATGGGAAAAGGAAAAGGGGAGTGAGTCGGCCTTCATTCTCATCAGAAATGGCTTAGAGGGGAAATAACAGACACACTTAAGAGGGTATAGAAATCTATCTTACCCTAGAGAAAAATGAGAAGAAAGGGATGGGATAAGGGCAATGGTGGGGAGGGGAGGAGGGAGTAGGTGATAGAAGAGAGGGAAGATTGTGGGAGAGGGTACTAGGATACAACACACTTCTGAACAGGGAAAGGATGAAAGGAGAGAGAATATAATAAATGAGAGTGGGGAGAAATAGAGTGAAAGGAAATCCAATTAGTGATAGCAATTATGAGAAAAATATTGAAGCAATTTCTCTGGTGGACTTATGATAAAGAAGTTAACTCATCCCAGAGACAGAGCCATTGGAATCTGAACACAGACTGTGTTATAGATAATTCAGATATAGATATTCTCTCTCACTATTCTTGAGGTTTCTCTATCTTTTGGGGGGAGGGGGGTTTATATTTACTCTCACAGCAAGATTATTATAATAATATAACATAAATAAGCCAAATTGTCACCCGGGGGGAAAAACTCAAAAGGCTTTATCCCATTAAAAAAGATCCTCAATTTTTTCAGGATCATAGTGCAACAGGTGGGCTGCAATCAGGAGCATACAACTTTTCTGAAGTCAAGTAATGATGCTCTGAAAGGCATCCATAAGTCACATTTCATTTTCCTTGTCTGAAAAACTGCTCAAGAGATGATAGCAGCAGCAACAGCAGCAACATCTGGCATTTAAATTGTGCTTTGAGGTTTGTGAAGTGCTTTACCAATTTCATTTCATTTATTAATTTCATTTTTTCTATTAAATTAATTAATTTAATTAAATTTCATCTAATCTTCATAATAATCCTATGAGGCAGGAAATATTATTTCCATTTTACAGATGAGGTAACTGAAATGAGAAGTTTAATGATTGGCTCTGGGTCCTAAAAGCTAGTTAAGTATCTGAAGTAAAATTCAAGGTCAGATCTGCCTTTCTCCAAGTCCAGTTCTCTATTGACTATGCTTAACTGCCATGAAGGAAAGATATAGATATTCTGAGCCAACCTGATAGTTTAATGGATAAAGCCCCAGGCCGGAAGTCAGGAGTCTCTGAATTAGAATTAAGCCTCTGATATTTATTATTGTATGACTTTGGGTAGTTCACTTAACTTCTGTTTCCTTCAGTTTCTTCAACTGTAAAAATGGAAACAATGGTAGCTTTTACCTTTCAGAGGTGAGGCAGCAGTGGTCCAATGGATAGAGCACTGATATTGTAGTCAGAAGAGCTTTGTGACCCTGGGGAAGTCACTTAACCCTATTTGCTTCAATTTACTCATCTGTAAAATTAGCTGGGTAAGGAAATGGCAAACCATGCCAGTGTCTTTGCTAAGAAAACCACAAATGGGGATCACAGAGATTCAGATGTAATTGAAATGACTCTCTAACAACCCAGAATTGTTGTGAGGATAAAATAAACAGTTTATAAAGCTTTTTAGCATTTTCCCTGTCAAATAACAGGTGCTTCATAGATACTAGCTATTGCTGTTTTAGTTATTATTATTAGATAGCATCCCATCACTTAAGTTCTCTCTAAAAATCCCTAAAGGGGATCCCCCAAGCTTTTCTGGATAGTTTCCCATTTCTTATTCATTTGACTCTCTCTTTCCTTCCTCTACCATTAATGACTTAATTGACCCTGCAAACCTGTTGTCCTCCTCATTCTCCTCATTGCAAGAAATTAAACCCTGGAAACAGTGTATCTGTGGAGAGCAAAGTACAGGGCCACCATAAAAAGTTAGAAAGTGTTCTGTGTACAGAACAAAAAATGAACATTTTTCAGTATCATCCCAAATTATGACCTGTTCTTGAGTTCTTATACAGACCAGGAAGGAACTTCACATCTGAACCAGAAGCACTGACAATGACCTAGAGAGTCTTCTCTGGCTTTATTCCACAACTTAGCATCCCTCATTCCAAATGGATGCAAGAAAGCTATTTTACTGATTTACAAATTCTACCCATTCTGACTGTCATTCCCTTTCCTTCTTTCCCTTGAACAAATATATTTTATTTTCTAGTCTTTTGGATATAGCACTAAAATCACAAAAGGTCAGAGAAAAAAGACATCTCTTGGAAGTAACAGTGATCATTTCCAATTAAACTTAACACTTGGATTTGGGAAACTTTTGAACAGAGCACTAAGTAATTTGAACTAATATGTATATACTTTTTTTTCAGATGGTGCTTGCCTTCCTACTACAACAAACAGTTACCATAGTTACTACTTTTTTCCCCTCCTGGTTCTTACCTTGTGCAGTCTGTAATGGGACCCATATATTTAAGTCACCGTCAGTAAAGCAGCACCAAGGGTCTCTCAGGGGGATCAAAGCCAATGGCCCAGCAAAGCATGATCAAGAAGTCACTCCTCTGGGTTGGGAACTACCAGAGTGCAGCTGAGCTTGGGGGTCACATTGACCTTCCCCTTCTCAGATGGCACTTGGGCCATTTAAAACCCACACCACCACAAATGAGCCTTGAATGATTTAAATAGGCTCACGGAAGCCTGGTCCCCACTGTTCCACTTTAAAGCACATTAAGGTCATTCTCC
The DNA here is from genome assembly GCF_037893015.1 of Macrotis lagotis. NCBI lineage: Eukaryota > Metazoa > Chordata > Mammalia > Peramelemorphia > Peramelidae > Macrotis > Macrotis lagotis. The sequence goes on along the minus strand of NC_133661.1, from coordinate 86,769,449 downwards.
AAAGACAGAGGGCCCAGATCACCAGCAGAAGATGCTATTATGCAATTTTAAATGGTGACAAGTGCAGAGCAATGAGGTTAATGCTGAAAAAGAACAAAGCAGGGCTGTAAAAATGTCATCGCTGGCTGTACAGTCCTGTGGGGCATGCCAGCTATCCCAGGGAGATGGCCAATTGGCAAGAACTAGAAAAGTCAATTGAATAATGACTTTAAAAGATAGACAAAACATCAGGGAAAAGAGCATAACGGGGCCATTGAGATATCCAAAGTAATCAGGTCTCAAACTTAATGTATATCACACTCCTCAAGGCTAAAAAGAGCCTGCATTTTAGAAAAAAATTGAAGAATGTTGAAGGTAACATCCACTATAATTCTTCAAGACTCAATTCAGCAGTTTTGAATGAAGGTTTCATACAGGGTAAAAAAACAACCCTGAGAAGTATTATCCCCATGAATAGAAAAGGAACTATTGTTTCATGTAGATGAATGAATGAATTGTGGGAAAATTTCACTTCAAAATTGTAACATCAACACTCAACTGCTGTCTCCTTAGACTCTGAAAGTCTTAAAACCTATGGAACCTTGAGCCAGGGAACCAACCTAGCAGACCTATACATTATAGGCTTTTATAGGCTTGCCATGACAATTGCTTCCTCTGGGTAGACATAGGAAGCATGTTGTGGAGAAATTAATTTGAAGCAGGATAGGTAAGGAAACTGGTTTACCAAATGTGCAATTCTGAAGGGCCTTGATTGAACTGAGTGCATTTTCCAAGAGATACTGTGAAAAATCAGTAAAAGAGAGCCCCACCCTTCAGTTAGCTCTCCACCATCAATCAAGGAGGTCAAAGTAAGAAAGTCGGGATATGCAGATTCTCTTTATTCATATACATATATACACAATTATATTCATATTCATATTTTTATTCAGAGATTAATTTTTAATATAGGCACTTTTTAGACTTGAAGGTATAATGTACATTGTCAGATATAAGTATATATGCATATGTGTGCATATATTATTTATAATATTTACACACAGATACAATCACATGCATACATATGTATTTCATATTGGGTATTGGTATATATGTATGTATGTGTTAGACATACACAAATATGTGTAACTATAAATACACACACACAGACACACAGACACACACACACACACACACACATATATATATATACTTATTTATCTTTAAGTTTTAAAAGTTCTCTCCTTGTAACTGTCCTCTGAGTTATTTAATGGAAATATTCACATTTTTCACATTAGATGAGATGGAAGAGGGATAAGTGACATCTAGAACTACTTCATCTGAGATCTAGCAATCAAGTCTGTGTCTCTCTGGATACCCAATTTAATGTTCTTCCTACTGTAGTAGGTATAACTCTACCTCTCAACACAATATCCTTTCCACACACCCTGCTTTCACTTAAATGATTTCACTGAGGAGGAATTTTTGACCAAAACAGGCAACTTATTCTACTTTTGTATAACTCTAATTAAAAGGAAGTTTGTCTGTAAATTGAATTGAAATCTGCCTCTCTGCAATTTGAATCTGTTCTCTTAGCAGAATTTAGCTAATATTTCTCCCATAGGTCTGCCCTTCAGATAGTTGAAGCCTGCTATCATGTTCCCACTGAAGCCTTCTCCCTAGGTTAAACATCATTAGCTCATAGTCTCAAGCCCCCATTCACCTTCCTCTAGTCAGTCTCCACTCATAAAATTGCAATTATATTTGTAAATGGGATTGAATATATCTGAAGGTAATGGTTTGGGTTTAGTTTGTTTTTATTTTTTTAATTCCTCCTTTGCTCTCATGGTAAAAAGAATTTTTAAAAAAAGGCATTCTGGCTACTTTTTCTCTATCCTGTTTGCAAAATAAAGACTTAAACCAGAGTAAGATTTTCCTTTCTTAACTATTTTGACAGTTCCAATTTATGTGCCAAACCACTGGGCATTTTGAAATGACCAGATATTAGTTTCACCTCAAGGCAATAAGGGGTGCCACAGAGGAAACTGAGTAGTGGTGCCTAGGCACCATCATTGAGATATAACTGCTGTGACTTCAGTGCTTGGCACATTATCTTATTACTCTAGATGATGGAATTCTTTGGCCTTGAAAATGTACCAAGTCCACCAAGGAATTGACTTTTCTCTTTCTTCCAAAGGATTAAAATACTAAGTGAAAAACATTGCTGAGAATCAAAGGGAACAAAGGAGAAAAATGTCCTTAAATAACTCTCCTGGTTGCTGCTCAATCATGCTTATGCCACCAACAATGTCTTATTTCAGAGAGTCAGGCTCAAAAAGAAGAAATAGGAGAAAAATTTCTTCTCCATCTTTTCTCAAAGTTTGTAGATTTTTCAGGAGCAAATTTTACTTCTAAGGATTTTTTGCCTCCCTTTTTTGGGAACTTTCCCAAGAAACCATGAAAAGATGGTATTTTCTTTTTCAAAAAACTATACTTGCCTATATTGAAGTCTAATATATATATGAACTAGTCAACCATACAGCAAACATTTACTAAGTGCCTACTTCATGCCAGGTTCTGTGCTAAACTCTGGATATACAAAGAAAGGCAAAAAATAGTACCTGCCCCCAAAGATCTCACAGTCCAGCACGAAACAAAAAAAAATTGTCACTAACCCTAAGTTGATTTTTAAAAAAATCTCAATGTATGAAATAGATGAATTAAGAAATTATTATTTATATTTAATTCAGTTTTATTCAATTGATTCTTCACTCATCTATTGTCTATTTATCTATCTATCCATCTAGCTATCAATCCATTTATTTATCCATCTATATATCTTGCTCAATATTAATCTATCTTTCTATCTAAATCTCCATCCATCCATCTATCTATATATCTATCATTTATCTATCCAGGTATCTCTTAGTTCAAACTCACCATTTTACAGATGAGAAAACTGAGAACCAAAGAGAAGTGACATTCCTAAAGTCATATTAAAAACGTGCAGCAGAACTAATATTTGAACCCAGTTTTTTCAACTTCAAATCTTGTACTTCCATTTTTGCATACTTCCATGCTTCCAGTCTTATTTTAGCTACATAGAGCAGGATTAATTAGAAAAGAATGAGAGTAGCAATGGTTAACCTAGCCAGATTGAATAAAAGTCTCACAGATGAGATAAAGTTTTGACCCTGCTCTCTTTGACTTTACTAATATAAACTAAAGAACTGGCTAGACCATACTGAGTATAATCACATCATTTGGTCACAGAATAATAAAACTTAAATAGATGCTTGATAGATCCTTTTATGCTTGATGGATAAAGAGATTGAGGACTATAGAGACTGAGCAATTCTAAACCCACAACAGCAGTTCATAGGTCTATATTTTCATCCCTATGAGATGGCAAAATGATAGCTTATTCTAGTATTTCATCTCCAGATAAAATAATATTTGTTTAATAAATAGTAAGTATTTTGCCTTATGCTTTTTATAAGAAACTAAATTTAGAGGAAAATATTCATAACATTGTCTTTCCCCTTTTCCTCACTCTCCCCTCAAAAAATGTCTCTGGAGGTACTTCCTGATTTAATTTTGGAAGATAATAAAATGCAAATACATTGCTATTGACAATAAGAATTGGCAATTCAAATCATTTATGCTGTCAAATGATTAAAATTCTCCAGATAAATATCTAATAAAAATGATCAGATAATTAGATTCCCCCCAGAAGGGAAATTCTTGTCTTCAATATGCACACCCCATGTATACACTTAACAGTTAGTCTTGTCCAGCCTGGTAATTGTTTCCAGGTTCAAGTAGCAATATTGGATTGAGGCAAAAGAAATCCAGTGCCATTGTAATTACTCTTTATTGCATTATTACATTTCTCCATTGTGCTCATGTACAATACCACAAGTCAGGCTTTTTTTTATTATGAAATTGGTAAATTAAAAGCTTAATGCTCTGTACTCTATTTCTAAATCTCATTTTGTCTATTTCCTGAATATATTCTTTAAAAAAGAACCAGACTCAACTCACAATGGGGGTTAGATAATTGTTTATTAAACACAGACCTAACTATGGAAAGCAAATACAAAAGCATAAGTGCATGTAGACATGCATTTATATATGTTAGTCTATGATTATGTCCATGTTTATATTCATAAGGTCCTTTTACAAGAGTAGGAATTTTTAAATTCTTTCTATAAACACTTCTTTTCATTGGAAAAGAAGAGATATATCTACATATATATATATATATATATATATGCATATAAATGAAATTTTCCATGAAACGGAAATTTGAGCCACCTTTCTTAAAGGAACAATAACAAAAAATTATTTAGTGAATGTCATCAATCCCTTATTCCCCCTTTATATCATTTGACTTTTCTCCATTGTTTTCTTTCTCCCTACTTAATTTCTTCATTATTTTAGAAGTTCTTCATTTGGATTATTCTGTCATTAACCAGTATAAACTATAATATAATGGACAAAGAAATGTAGAGCTATAAATAGGGTCAGGCGACCAGAGATTTATCTGAGAGAACTAAAATTTAGAGCACTCTGACAGCCTTTACAATCCTTCTGCAGCTTAGCAACAACTGAGTTTAGCACCTAGTTAGCCAGAATAATTAGTTTAAATAGGAAGCTACTAGATGCAGATGGAAGGCTTCATTTCCCAGCAAAAAAAAAAAATCCAAATGAGGTACTCCCAGTCCAACCTTGTCCTTCTTTCTGGAGTGCCTATGGTAGCTTCCTGCCTTCTCTCCCCAAAATCACACCTCCCGTATATCTGAACTGAAGTCATATTTCGCTCTACTTTGTATGTGTATATTTGTGGCTGCTTGATCCAGGTGCAAAATTTGCTAGTTATGGCTCTGTAATCATATGTAAGAACACATAGACTAGAAGTCAAAAATCAAGAAGGGACCTAGCTCACGTTCATCATTTGACAAATGAAGTTTTTGGTAAGGTTGATAAAGGACCAGACAAAAAGGCTCAGGAGGCTCTCTGACATTATCAGTCAATCCACCAACAAATATTTCTTAAATGCCTATTATGTACCATTGGGTTAGTTGCTAGAGATACCAAAAAAAAAACAAAAACCCAAGCCAAACCCCAAAACTCCAAAATGAAGCAATCCTGCCCTCACTGGATTTACAGTTCTACTGGGGAAGAGACAAGTAAGGAAAAGATAAATGAAGCATGCATATAAAAGCATGTTTAAGTTTTTTAATAGTTTAAATTATGCTACAGGTTTTGGAACATTCAACATAATTATAAAATAGATATGAGACAATTTTGATCTAATTAAATTGATTTATATTTAATTTAATGTTAGAAGTACTGACTGCTGCAATGATGAGCAAACACTTTGTATAGAAAGAAGAGGCAATTAAGCTTTGCAGGAAAACAGAGGTTCAAAAAGGTGGAAGTGATGAGGATGTAACCCAGACATGAGAGATAGCTTATGACAGAGCCTATTACCTGTAGGAACTGTGTGAGGCCAATTTGAATGGAGCATGGGACTACATCAAGGGGCACAATAAGTCCAGGAAAGAAAGATTGGAGCCAGATTATGAAGATCTTTAAAAGACAAAGAGAAGAACACGTATTTGATCCTAGAGGCAACAGGAGTCCAGTGTAGTTGATTAATAAGGGAATTTACATGGTCACACTTTTGTTTTAGGAATAATCATTCTGGAAGCTAATTGTCTGACCTTGAATGAGTCACCACAACTCTCTGAGCCTTGGTTTTCCTATGTGTTAATTAAGAAATGAATCAATTGGATTAAAGGATTTCTGTTCTTCCTCCAGGCTCTATATCTAGGTAGGTGATTTGCTTAAGGTCATTTGGAAAGAGTAGCTCATATCTATGGTTATAAAATCCATATTTTCCCTAAAACTTGATCAAAATTACTTAAATTGTGAGCTGTATTATTAAGAAGTATGTGACAGATGTTGTTTTTGACATCTACACTATTCTGCACTGTTCAGAGGAGGTCTAGAACATTCTGTGACTTCCTGATCTCCCATATGGGAGACTGATCTAAGACTGAAAGAGTAGGATGGGGGTGTGAAAAGGGAGGGACTTGAAGGGAACAGACGGTAGAGTTGGAAAAAAGATAAAATGATGATTTCGAGGATATGGTTGCACGTGGCACCATAACATCTATTTCGTCATTGCCATCAATATTTCATGGGTAACTAGGGAGCATAGAGGATTGAGCATCTGGTCTGAAATCAGGAAGACTCCTTTCTGAGTTCAAGTCCAGTCTTAGACACTTACTAGTTAGTATGACCCTGGATAAGTTGTTTCATCTTGTTTGCCTCAGCATCCTCATCTGTAGAATGAATTAGAGAAGGAATTGGCAAAGCACTCCAGCATCTTTGCCAAGAAAACCCTAAATTGAGATCTTGAAAAGTTGGACACAACTGAAAAAAAAAGACTGAACAGCAAGTATCATTTCAAAATCTCAACAACCACCATGGTTGTGTCCATTTGATGTCTCCACAGATCCAATTCTCTGATTTATATGTCATATAACTTTCAATTTGCATTTCTTTCTCTTTTTTTAAGGTTTTTTGCAAGGCAAATGGGTTTAAGTGGCTTTCCCAAGGCCACACAGCTAGGTAATTATTAAGTGTCTGAGGCCGGATTTGAACTCAGGTATTCCTGACTCCAGGCAGGTGCTCTATCCACTGCGCCACCTAGCCATCCCATCAATTTGAATTTCAACCATCTTTGAGCTTTGATGAAACTGATTTCATAGGTAGTCAGGTATGGTAACTATCCAGCAAACACCAAGGTTAGATAATTATTCTTCCACTGGAAGGACATGGGCTTTGTACTAGAGGCAGATGGTGAATAGAATTCTAGACCTTGACTTAGGAAGAGCTTAGTTCAAATTTTGCTTCAAACACTGACTAGCTGTTTGACTAGAAAACTTATTTAACTTCTGTTTGCCTCAGTTTGTTAAATGGTATAATAAAGATATAGAGCATAATAAAGTTGTTGTAAGGATAAAATGGGAAAATATTTGAAAAGCATTTTGTAAATCTTAAAAATGCCAAGAAAATGCTAGCTGTTATTATCATTATCATTTATTATTCCATTGGTAAGGGTGGGCTTTTCTGAGTCATGCACAATTTCATTTAATTGATATTGTGCTTGATCATATATGCTGGTTGAGTAGCCAGTGGGAGTTAAGGTTACACAATGCATGATCATGGAGGAAAGACAAGTCATCTAGACTATGTATCCATCCAACTTGTGAGTTTAACCATAGTAAAATATGATCACAACAAAAAGCATTAACTAGTCATGGTTAATTGACTATGTTCAGTGTTGAAGAGGCAAAGCAGATAGTGAGCAGAAACTTTCAAAGGATTTGGAAAAAGATAATATTTCCTGCTCAAGTGTCATTATAACATTTTTGCACATAAATGAAAAAAGTAACTAGATTTTCTTAATTTCCTCTTCTATATTTAGTTCTATGGCTACCAGATATCTCTTTATGCAAAGCAGAAAAAATCAGTTTTTCTATTTCTAAATGGATTTGAGAAGTATGACATTTTCATTTGCTAGTATTTTGATTCAAACAACATAAATCAATGGAGACAGAAGAGAATGAAATTTGAATCACAATATCCAAGTTCAAATCCAGACTGTAGTTTCTAGTTGTGTAACCTTAAACAAGTTAATCTTCTTAGGGTCTATTATCATATGCATAAAATAAAGAGTTTGAAATAAATGATTTGTAAGGTACTTTCCAGCTCTCAGTCTCATCTCATTGGCCTCTTGATTATGGATAGTTAATTGATTAGTAGACGTTCAAACCTATCAGTTCATGCTTTAGAATAAAATCTCATCTGCCAAATAGATTTATCTATTAGCTATGTCTTCTCATTCTGTCCAGTTATTGATCATGTACTTAGATTTTTTTGAGTGGATCCCCATTTGTTGGACAATAGAGAACCAACCACTCAACATGTTCTGCTGGAGATCTCTATGCAGGAGTCCTGTAGGCATCTCAAAATAAACATATTCAACACAAAAATCATTATCTTTCCACCAACATCTACCCTCCTATTTCTCTCATTTTGTTGAAAGGAACACAATTCTTCCAGTTACCCTTGCCATATTCAGTGGCACTTCCCCTGCTATATTCAGTCATTTGCCAAATCTTCTCCATACAGCCTCCACAAGAACACTTCCCTTGATCCCTTTCTAGCACGGCTACCTGAATTTTACCCTTTCTCACTTTTCTTTATTAATATTTTAATTTTCCAAATCCATGCAATGAAAGTTTTCCAGCATTCATCCATATGTATATTTTTAAAATTTCCTTCAACCCTCCCTTCCCAAACCCCTCCCTTCAGTGGCAAATAGTCAGGTTAATATTGTACATACACATTTGTGTTAAATATATTTACAGATTAGTCATTTTTGGTATGAGGAATTAGCATTAAGGGAAGGAAATTCACAAGTTTTTTTAAAAAATGTGAATAAAATGTTCATCAAATTCTGAAACTTTTTTTGTGGGGGGGGGTTGTTTTCTTCCTCTGGATGAGGATAGCATTGTCTATAGTCAGTCTAACTCTTTGAATTGCTAAGAGGAACTGCTTCCATCAGGGTTGATCATCTCACAAAGTTGTTGTTAGTTCTGTTCCCCTTACTCAGCATCGGATCCTATAATTCATTTAATACTTCTCTAGAGTCCAACCATTTATGGTTTCTTATAGAACAATAGTATTCTATAATATTCACATAGCATAACTCATTTAACCATTCCCCAATTGATAGGCATCCCCTCAATTCCCAATTCTTTGACACTACAATGAATATTTTGGAACATGTGGGACTTTTCCCAATTTTTTTTATTATTTCTTCTGGATATAGACCTATAATTGGAATTGTTGGGTCAAAGGGTATGAACAGTTTCATTGTTCTTTGAGCATAATTTATATTGCTCTCTAGAATGATTGGATCCATTTGCAACTTCACCAGCAATACATTAATGTCCCAATCCTCCTGCAACCTTTCCAACACTGATCATTTTCCTTCACCTAGATGATTGCAGAAGCCACCTAATTGATTTACCTGAATTTAGCATCTCTCTTTCACAAAGATGAATATATGGAAAACAAAGATTTGATCATTTTCCTTTTCTACTTGAGAAGTTCAAGTTGCTCCTCATTGACTTTAGGATAAAATACAAAAAAATGCTTGTTTAACATTCCTGGTTGAAATTTGTATTTCTAGGCTACTTATACATGATTCCCCCTCCCCATTATCTGTTTTAATTCAGCTTGTTTCCTATGATCATCTACCTCTTTCTTCTGTGGCTTTGAAGAGACTGTGCCTCATGCCTATTGTATCTTCCTTCCTCATCTCTGTCTTCTATAATCTTTGACTCACTTCAAAGTCCAGTTTTTATCTCTTTCATGAGGCCTTTCCTGATCCTCCCAGTTATCAGTACCATCGTCCATCAATCACTATGTATTTATATTTCTGTGAGTAAACTGTATTATTGTTTGTTTGCCTCTTATTCAGAGAATGGAAGATCCATGAGGGTATGGACTGTCTCATTTTATATTTGTATTCTTTACACCTAGTCCAACTTTTTAATAAATGTTTGCTTGCTTGAAACTTCTAAACTTAGGAGAGATATTTAATGTCTCGGAGCCTCAGTTTTTTCAAATGCAAAATGGGAATATTCATATTTATAAAGACTATGTCATAGGATCATTGAGAAGAAAATACTTTGTTAACCATAAAGTATTACTTAAGTGTGGACTACTCTTAGGCCAGCTCTTTTACAGATGAAGAAACTGAAACCTAGAGAAGTCCGTGGATCACATTAGGACTCACATTTCTTGATTCTTTGTCTACTGCTCATAGCTACTGTTTTCTCTTAAATCATTTGAATAGCAAAATTGATTCCAGTCACTCCTATTGTTCTTTTGGCGCCTTAAATGTCTGGTTTATTTTCTTTCTTCTGGCAGTGGCACTTGGCCCTATCCTCCTGCCTATCTGCATACAGATATTACTTTGTTTCTGTCCAGTTTCTCCAGGGCTTGGAAAACATTGAACAAGCTTATGAACCTGTATTTATTTTATGTTATGTTGTTATGTGAACATCTTGTGCTCTCAATGACTGGAAGGTGATCAGGACCAGAAGAAAAGTATGTGAGGGTTCTGAGGGTGCATTTTGTTAGAATCCAAAATTTCCCAGATGTCAAAACAAAATTCCCCTCCTCCCATTTTTACCTTCATCTCATTAAAATTCCAGACTTAAAAAAAGAACTAAATAAGTTCTCAGCCTGACAGGGGAAGGAAAATGAACAATAGCTATAAAAATATTTCTTCAAATTTTTGTATGAAAGAAATTTGGAGGTTCCAGAGACACAGAATATTTGTAAATTTGATTGTATAATTTATTACTAAAATTATGATAACAATAACTCAGATTTATACAACAGTTTATATAAGCAAACTAATTTATTCCTTCCAATACTTTGCATGGTAGTTAGTGTAAATGAAATTATTTTCATTTTACAGATGAGCAAGCTGAGATTCCAGGTGGATTGGGATTTTAGCTGTTGATCAGCATTGGCAGATACCAGTCCTAGTCTGCAAGGAGAACTTGCCTGTCTGTCTTTCTTTTCACCTATTTGTGGTACAGATAACTTCGAATTGGAGTAGTAAACTGTGGAGTTCTGATGAATGAATTTCTCTATAGGACATTATCACTTCTGCAAATCTTAGAGGACAAGGGTATTTTTTGAGTTATAGCTCTGAGCCTCTACCAAAAGATTATGTTCCATTCTCATTTTGTACAAATATCAATATTTGAAGAATACTGCATGCATGTATAGATACTTGATGATTCAAACATCCTAGCATACTTTATTGGATTTATCATTCATTGTCCAAAATAGATAACAGAGAGTTTATTGTATTTTCTTACTTGTAATAACTGATGTTTATAAAGTATTTCATTTCTAGGCACCCTCCCAGGGGAAGAAAAAATAAATCTATTTAGACCTAACTGAAATTTTTAAATAGACCAATATCTATGACCTGCCTAACTTGGCAGTTCAATTGGTAAGGAGTTAAAATAATTTACTGTTATATTCCCTCCATCTTCCCAACTTGTTATTCACAGGTTTTTAGGTTGACTCCCCAGTGGGTGATAAATATCTCTGGTTTAAAGATACCCTGTCAGTCTCCACTCTTAAAACAATAGCTCATGAACCCCCAGTCCACTCAATAATCAGCCCCTAGCAAACTTAATAGTCAGCTAGTAAAAACCCAAGGCATTTACTAAGATGGCATTGTGGAAACTGTAGCTTCAAACTATTCTACCCATAAACTTGGGGCACAATCTCCTACAAATACATATAGTGTCAATGGAAAAAGTAGTCACATATATAGAATATGCTGTTGGTGAGGGACATATCAAGGGAACATGTGATCATAAATCAAACCTAGTACTTTAACGTTTTATTAACTCTTATCACATTTGGGACCATCTCCAATCATTCTGATTGGCATCTGGCCACTGGACCCAGATGGCTCTGGAGGAGAATGTGAGGCTGATGACTTAGCACAACCTCCCCTCACTCAAATCCAATTCTTGTGCATCACCTCCCTGATGTCATGGTCTTCTTCAAGAATGAAGGACAAATATCATCATCATCATCATCATCATCATCATCATCATCATCATCATCCCTTTTCTTATGATTTCTTCATATTTCATCTGAGTAAAGTATCTCTACTAGACAAGTGATTCAGTTGAACTCACTATATTTTTTCTCTAAAGCTCAAGTACCTACTGCCAGGGGTTTTTACTCTCCCTTGAATCAATAGATGGTCCATTCCACAGATCTAGGATAAATACTTCTTCAAATGGAGTAAAATAAAATTTGCACATTCTAGGCCAGTGAATGCCAGTAAAATTATAGACCAAAACATTAAAGAGATAGTTGGTGTACAGTTTAAAAGGAATCTGGGGTTTACAAAAAATGACAATGGCTTTGTCAAGAAATGGTCTACCAGACTATGCTTATTTCCTTTATTTTTTTTCTAAAAAGAACTACTAAATAAATAGATGAGTTTGTTTACCAAGATTTTAGCAAAACTCTTAATAAAATATTTCCTCCTACTCTTGGAGAGATATGAATTAAAGGATAATATAATTGGATTGATTCAAAATTGGATGGTCATATGGGAATAAACTGCCTTGAATGCAGATGTGTTCCCCCTTCTTGAAAATCTGAGCAGTGGTTGAAGGACAAGATAGTCATTTTCCAGGTATTTTTATATTGGGAATTCCTTTTATTGATTGATTGACCTATGTCCCTATTGAAATGCTCAAACTCTGTGAAATATACATACATATATTGAATAGCTGGCTCAGGTCCTTTTCATCCATATTCAAAATTATTTCTTCTATTTCATACTGCCTTCCACATTTCAGTTCTTGCAAGTAATTTTTTCAAGCCAACTCTAATTAAAACAAAAATACTATCCCATCATTTCCAGGCCTGGAAACACTCTAGGGGATAAAGACAACATTCTTATTTAAAATTCTACTCTCCCTAGCAAGTTCATGTTGAAAGTATAATTTCAGAGCTGGTTACATGTCATGGGCTGCAGATGGATCTTATTTTTTTAAATTATAACTTCAGTAGTACTATAATTATCTGGATAGAGAGGATTATAGTAAATTCTCTAATGCTTCTCAACATGCAAGTCTGAATTTAATGGAGTATCAGGATATGTTGATACTGATATGTCGTAGTGGAAGGTATCTTCTTTCCCCTTCCCTATCAGTCTTCAATATCCACTCAAGGTAAGTCACCATCCTGCAATCAAGATCATTTTCCTACATTTGTAATTAGGATATAAGGTTGTCTACAGGACAAAGTAATATGGAACCAGAAGACCTAAATTCTAGCTCTGCCACTTGTTCATGGTTGAATTTTGAGCAAATAATGTAGTCCCCCGGGCCTAGCAAGAATTGGAGCAGGAAGTGACTGTAGAAATCATTGCTAATACAATTCTCTAATGGGGGACATAACTAAGATCACACAGGCAAGACTGAAGCAAGGCCTTCTCTATACAATCTTCAGTTATAGTTTCTTCACCATATCTGACAAAAGTGGTAATATTTATCACTGCCTGTAATTCCAGCACAGGTTTCCTATAAAACTAGAAAGGATAAAGATGTAAAATTATTTTGTTATATTAATTATGATTCTTTTATTAGATTATGGATTCATAGGAGAAGTCAAAGCATCCATTTAAAACCCAGGTCTTCAGACTAATATTTGTACAATATGTCTTCAAATTATGCCATTCCATTCTTGGACTCATCTACCTTTTTTAGGAGCTCTTTACAGCATAGACTTCCATTGCATAGACACAATTAACAAGAATCTCACTAGGCTCCCCCTGTATAATATTGATTGGGCTAATTTCAAGCATGAGTTCTTTTTTAAAATAGCATTTTATTTTTCAAGCTACATGTGAAGAAAATTTTAACATTCATTTCTTAAAAATTTTAAGTTCCAAACTCCTCTCTCTCTCTCTCTCTCTCTCTCTCTCTCTCTCTCTCTCTCTCTCTCCACCTCTTCCTCCTCTAAGGCAGAAAGTTATTTGGTAGGCTATAGTTGCATAATCATATAAGACTTATTTCCATATTAGTCAATGCATGAGTTCTTAATCTGGAGTCCATGATCCTACTTTCCCTTGCCTCCTTTTCAAGCTTTTAAATTCCATATTTTTCCACCATCCTCCTTTCCCACCCTATCCCAATGGCAGCAAATAATTGGTTGTAATTATAAAATCAATTTTAACATATTTCTATATTAATCAGGTTGAGAAAACAGAACTAGAACTAAGGGGGGGGAATATGAGAAACAAAGGAAAAAGCAAAAGAAATTTTAAAAAGTGATCATAGTTTGCTTAGCTCTGCATTTAGAATATGTGGCTCTTTCTCTGGATGTGGATGACATTTTTTTATCAGGTCTCTTGTGATTGTCCTTGATCACTGAACTGCTGAGGAGAGTTGTTTTTGAACCTGCTTTTGATTTTGATAACTATATTTCAATATAATAGCAGTAACTAGCATTTATAAACTACTTTAAGCTTCACAAAGCACTTTAAATATCTTAAAGCCTAAATGTGCCAATAGGAGCAAAAGGATTAAAGAATAAGCCTGTATTTGTAATCAGCACAGATATAGCCAAGTTGTACTGTATGCATGAATAATCATAACTAGCATTTATAGAGTGCTTTACATATATTATTTCATTTAATTTCTACAGCAACCTAAAATCAGATACTATCATTATCTCCATTACTGAGTTACTAAATAACTTAGTAACTGGAGTAGCTAAGGCTAAAAGAGGTCAAGTGATTTACCCACAGTCCCAAAAGGAGTAAGTGTATTTGGCAGCATCTGAACATGGATATTCCTGATTACAAGAGTAGCACTCTATCCACTGTACCATCTAGTTGTTCTTGGTAATCCTATGCATTTTATATATTTTAAACCATTACTCTGAGAAAAGGTCCATAAATTTACCAGAATGTCAAAGTGCCCCCCCCCCCAAATGTTAAGAATTCCTGCTTTAGAGAAAAATGGGCTTCAATCCAATTCTTCCTAACTACATTTAGGATTTCCTTGGCAAAAACTTATTTTATAGGTGCGGAAACTGAGGTAAACAGTCAAATGACTTGCTAGTAAATGTCTGAAGCCAGACTTGAGTTTAGGAAGATGAGACTTCCTAACTCTAGGCCCAGCTCTCTATCCACTATACCATCTAGTTACCCCAAATTATGAGCTACCATGGCCAAAGAGTTCATTATGACTTATAGTCCATCTGCTGGTGATGTCAGCTTAATGTGACTAGGCCTTGGAGAGCACATATAATTTTTCACTGAGGTCATTCTGGAAGACTTCCCAGGTTATTGGGACTTGTTGGAACATCTATTGAACCAACCTAGACTTTGAACTCCCTGAGTCACCCACACACCATTGAATGGAATAGAAGCACTGACACCATATGTCTTAGTTTTGGGAGGATTGTCCCAGTTTTTAAAGAACTGTCCTATTGTTCCATAGCAATAGGAATATAGACTGGGTTTGTATAGGGAAATTCTCAGATAAAGACCCTCTCTTTGCCAATGAAAGTCAGCACTTTTGTGTGATTTATAGTCTTAAGGATTCCCTAGAGCAAGGAGAAGTTAAACAACTTATATATACCATTACACAAACAGGATATCAATGTAGGAATTGAGTTCATACCTTCCTGGTAACCAGACTACCTTTCTACATCCTACACTGTGCTATCTATCTCTCTGTTCAACATCCAAATGCCCCAGAAGCTCCAATATTTCAACCAATAGTAATTGAACAAGTCAATAAATGTCACAATAAAAAATACATTCAGTTCACATAAGGTGAGAGCCTCAAAAGGTAGAGAATCATGCTTGGAAGAGATATTGCAATTGTTCTTTAAAATATATAAATATTAACCCATATTTTTATGGATATAAAATGATATTAGTAAATATTATATTAGGAACCTTGAGAAACAGTGCAGTTAAGGGAATCACACTTACTAGCATTAGAAGAAGTTGGTTCTTCCCTCTCTGACCTGCTGAAATGCCACTTGAAAAAGGTGTTTCTAGATTCCTCTAGTTGCCAGTTCCTCCCCTCAATTTCTTTGATTTTATTTTGCAATTACTTCTCTGTTGTTTCTATACCAATACCGCTATTCATGACTTAGAATGCAAATTCTATAAAGATAGATTTGTTTTTATACTATATTTATATTTCAAATGCTGATGAACACAATGTCTAGAATATAATAGGTAAATAAATTTTCATTTTTTGAATGTATGATTTTACAAAGCAATTTTTATCTATAAAATGAACTTGTCTATTGCATTTTTCTATGTGTCTCATTCACTATAAGACTGAAAGCTTCATGAGAACTCATAAATTTTATATCTCTCCTCATTCCTAAATCAGTGTTCTATATACACAGTTAATGTCCCTTATTAAGTGTTTGTTGTTGCTCATCAAATTCATGAGATTAGTTTCATTAGAAGCATATTTTACTCTCTGATCTAATAAGTCTCAGATTTTTGAGGGCATAAGAAGATCCTGGGCCTAAAATGAAATTTTTATTCTTCCTTTCTCTGCCATTCCCCTACTCTGACAGTTTCCTTTGAGTTAATGGAGACACTGATTAATGAGTTGAATATTCTATAGTATCTCCTGTTCCTCTGTTAGGTACAAAAATCTCAGTAATCTCTGCATCCTCAGGCAGGAATTCTTGTGTTGTGGTACTGGAAGGTCTAGATGGATCATGATTCTAGAATTTTATGCTCCAACATACATTTGTGTTTTTATTCATATCTAAAGTTTTCCTAGTGATGAAGGTCATATAGACCCCCTTGAGATCTCCTGATATGTTAATTCTTATTCCTGCCAGTCAAAATGTGGCACCTTCCTGAGCTAATCTCAGAAAGGAACTAGGGATGTTCTTCCTTGAAAAGAGAAGGCTCAAATTTGAACTTATGCCCAAAATGCAAAAATGTGCATAACTTTTATCCAGCAATGTGACAAATGGATTAGTATCCTGAAGAGGTCATGAAAAAGGGTAAAAATCACCCAGTACAAAAATATTCATAGCAGTTCTTTTTTGTAGTGGCAAAGAATTAGAAATTGTGGGAATGCCCATTAATTAGGAAATGAGTGAACAAACTGTGATATACATATATGATAGAACACTATCATTCTATAAGACATCATGAGGGATGGAATTTCACAAAAGCCTGGAAAGACTTGCATGAACTGATGCTAAGTGAAATGAGCAAAATCAGAAGAACATTATATACATTAACAACAACATGGGGCGATGATCAACTATGATGGACTTGTTCATTTCAACAGTACAATAAGCAAAAACAATTCTATGATGGAACATGCCATTCATATCCAGAGAAGGAACTGTTGAGTATGAATGAAGACCAAAGCATATTATCTTCTGTTTTCAAAAGTTGACTTATGTATTATGCATTTTTTCTGTTTTTTTCCTTCCATTTGAATCTGATTCTTCTCATACAACATGATCAATATGGATCTATCTTTAGCATGCTTATAAATATAGAGCCTATATCTTTCTGTCAGGGTGAGGGGAAGGAAGTGTGGTAGCGAGAAAATGTAAAATTCAAAATTTTGCAAAAAGTGATTGGTTAAACACTACCATTGCATGCAGTTGGAATAACAAATCAATAAAACATTAAAAATGAAAATAAATAAAAAGAAAAGAGGAGGCTCAGATGATGTGTGATTACTGTATCAAGCAATGGAAGAGAAGGCATAAAGGATGAAAAATTGGACTTTTGTAGTGAGGTCTCAGAGGGCAGAACAAGGAATAAGTGGTGAAAATTATAAAAAGTCAATTCAGACCACATCAGGAAATTTTCTGCACATTTAAGCCTGTCTCAAAATAGAGCTGACTGCTATTTCAAGTTAGAGGTCTTCAAACAGAAACTGAATGACCACTGATAATGTAAATCATATCATTGATTCATTTCAGTTTAGGGTTGATTTAGATAGCCCTTGATATCACTTTAGACTATCAAATTGTTTGATTCTGTGATCAAAATCTTATTCATTCTTCAAGGACTTATTCAAATCTTAATTCTTTCAGGAAGCATTTTTGGACTTCACCATCTTAAGTAGACATCCCTTTCATTGGAGGGAGATTTTGCATGTAAATATGTAAGTATTGTAAGTGTATGTATGTATGTCCCCAATTAAGTTCTTCTGTTTGGTAGAAAGAACCCTAAAAATCTGAAATTATAAGACCTGGACTGGAGTTGGGTAGAGGTTGGGATGGTTAGTCAGGCTTTGCTACTTCCTGTCTGTGTGGCCTTGGATAAGTGACTTCAACCACCTTTCGTCACAATTTTATTATATGAAAAATAGGAGGATCAAGTGGGTCAATGAAGGTATCTGTCCCCTGAAGCACTGTCTAAAAGTCTGCTATTCTTATCTTTGTCTTTTCCTCCAGATTGCAATCCTCTTGATGATGAGGACAGCATCCTACCAAGTACCTAAATTGAGAAGGAGTTTAAATGATTCTTGATGTACAGCTAGTAGTGCAATAGATAGAATATAGGACCTGAGATCAAATCCAGCCTCAGACACTTAATGACCTTGGACAAGTCACATAACCACATTACCTTACAAAACAAGAAAAATTATTCTTGCTTTATTACTCAATTAACCTTTTTGATTTCTGTCTTCTTGTTGGGAATTATCAGTTGATATCAGAGAAAAATAAAAGCTAAACAAATAAGAAAAAAATCCTATGAATTGCTTTCTAATTAAGCTTGCCTGAAAACTTTTTAAAATCCTATCATTCCCCTTTTTAGTTGTCATAAATTGTCACTCTATTTAATATAAAAGAATATGGTGAAAATGGCATTTTTTAAGTTTTTGATGTGCACCAGAAATGGGAAACCAAAAATATTAGTGAATTTTGCAAGAAAATCCAAAGTTATGTTTTCCCCCAAGGAAAAAATAAAGCCTAGTTCCTTTTGAATTAAAATCATAGCAATGGGATAAAAAAATGTATTTGGATTTCACTTTTCCACTAGTAATCTGACTGCCAATTTATGTCTATGTCATTATTTAGGGGAACAAGTCAGACTGAGATCAGATAAGGAGGAGATTTGGACCAGGAGGAGACAAATTGCAAAGGAACAGCTGTTTATTCTGAATTCTTCCCAAAGTTCAGAGATTGTGAAAGGACAAACTATAAGCCCTGTGGTACTTTGGAAAGAATACTGAACTTTCAGTTAAGAGACTTGAACTTGAGTCCCCTTCAGTCACCATTGAGATGGAAGACTGTGCTCTCTTCATCCTTCAGAAACTGGGAACTAATTAGACTAATTAGAGAACTAATAGGCCATTGCACCTCCAAGATTATTTTCCTAGGTATGTAGAAAGTACAGAATCTGAAAGCTGTAAGGAACATAGTAAGCCATGTTGTCCATTTCATATCTGAAAAAGATTGTTCTCCATTATATGTCATACAAATAGTCATCCAGCTTCTGTTTCAATGATTCTAATAAGAAATTTATTGTTCCTGGGATAGCTCTAATTGTTAGGGAGTTATACCTTTAAATGGGTTATTTGCCTCTTTCTCTTTCCAGAGCTTATTTGATGTTTTTAGTCAGACCCCTCTAATAGGAAATAGCCCTTCAAATACTTGAAGATATTATTCTTCCCCCCACGCCATGCCCTACATGTCAGTGCAAATTTTTTTAAAAAATCATGGTGTAAATTCTCTTTAAAAATTGTATGGACATGTTTTGTTTTTCCATTATAAATTTTTCTAGACAACACCCATTTCATAAAATCTCTCTAGTAACAAAATAGAACAATTAAACAAAATTAACAATACAGTGACCTCATCTGAAAGTCCATTTAACATTTCACATGTTTCCTCATGTTTTTTTTATAATTACCAGACCTCATTTTCTCCACCCCATTGGTTTAAAAAAAAGGAGAAAAGAAAAATTCATTGAAACAAATATGCATTGGCAAGCAAAATAAATTCCTTCATTGGTTGTATAAATGCATACATATATATATATATTTATATCTGTGTGTACATATGAATACATATATATATATATATATATGTGTGTGTGTGTGTGTGTGTGTGTGTGTGTGTATGTGTGTCTTATTCTGAACTCTAAATCCATCACTTCTTTATAGGGATTTGCATAGTATTTTTCATCATAGATCTTCTCAAATCATGAATTGCATTGATAATAATGCTTGCAGATTTTAAAGTTGATTGTCTTTACAATACTGTTGCTATTGTATAAATTATTCTCCTGGTTCAACCCATTTCATTCTTTATCAGTTTATAAAAGTCTCCAACATTGTTCATTTTTATAATATGGATTTTATAGGATAAATTGTTCTGGGTTTTTTCCCCTGTCTACTTCAGTGTATAAGTCCTTCCCTGGCTCTTTGAAGTCATCTATTTCCTCATTACTCATACCACAACAGTATTCCACCACCTATTTGCCTAAGGCAAGTAATAAGGTCAGTAGGTATATGCCGCATTCATCTTATGGCATAATAGAATTTAAAACTGGGAGATACCTTATGTTTAATTTACACCAATCCCATTTTGTGAATGATAAAACTGGGTCCAGAGAGATAAATATGTTGCCAGTGATCAAAGAGTTAATGAGATAAGAGTAAGATTTGAATTTAAATCCTTTGATTCTAGGTCTACAGCTCATGCCACTCTAATGACCTTTGCAAACCAAACAGACTAAGCTTAGCCCAGGTAGTCAAGGTCAATGTTAATTGTTTGTTGGCTGAACTCTCTTCCAACTCTCAAAATGGGAGATCCTATTAAAAAGTTTTGAGAAAATTAATATTCTGCTATTATTGTTTAGTATGTCACTAGAGATGGAGTAGGTACATAAAGTGATTGGTAAAGTCATATGCACACTCATCTGCTGTAAAATTGAAAGTATCCCTGACAGGGGCAGAACCAAGAGGGAAGCATGGAGACAGAAATTACCCGAAGCTCTTCCCCCAGAACACTATGAATACTGTAAAATTATGACTCTAACCAAATTCTAGAGTAACAGAACATACAGAAAGACTGAGTGATACAATTTTCCAACCCAAGACAATTTGGATGATCCACAAAAAAAGGTCTATTCCACCAGGACCAAGGTTGGAAAGAGCCACAATACAGTCTGGGTCACAGCCATGCCGCACTGCATTGGGGCAAATCAGCTCCTGGGTCCCTAGGGGTGACTGTATCCTTGGCAGTGAGAGCACTTTCAAATCCTCTCAGCCCAGGAAAAAGATAAGGATAACTTGGAAGGTCAACTGGGAAACTCTGGTACACCAGAGTGAGCATGAAGCCCAGGTCAGTACTGGCTTCAGTGTAATGCCCCCCTGGGAACTTACTGAGTCATACAGCAAGTGCTTCCAGAGTGTTCAATCCACAGAGGTAAAGGAGTTGGAAGAGAATGCAGAGTTGCTATTCCTGGGACAGGATTCTGCTGCTTTCCCATACTCAGACTCAGGGCCCAGTCTGGGCCCCCATGCTACTATAGAGGAGCAGGGTTCTCCTCACAGCTCCAGGGAAGAAGGGAATGTCTGTGGTCATCCACAGACCAGAGCACAGGACAGGAGAGCATTCAGAGTCTCTCAAAAGACCTTGAAGGAATTAAGGTCAGGTAAGGGGTGACCCAAAACCCCAAAAGCTTTGGAAGTACATTAAAACCAAGTCATAGGCTAGAAAAAAATGAGCAAACAATAGAAGAAAAAAAAATCTGACCATAGAAAATTATTTTGGTCCCATGGAGGATCAAAATATACTCTCAGTAGATGACAAAGTCAAAGTTTCTGCTTCTAAAATCTCCAAGAAAAATAAAAATTGGTCTCAGGTTATGGAAGAGCTCAAACAATACTTTGAGAAGCAAATAAGGAAGGTAAAGGAAAATTAGGAAGAGAAATATGAGTGAAGTGGAAAAATCTTGAAAACCAAATCAGTAGCTTGGTAAAGGAGATACCAAAAAACACCAACAAAAATAACATGCTAAAAACCAGTTTAAATCAAATGTATAAAACAGTCCAAAAGGTCAATGAGGAGTAGAATGTCTTAAAAAAGCAGAATCTAGGATATAAGAAAATCTAGGGTATAAGGAAAAAAGCTTACTGAAGAAAATAACCCCTTCAAATGTAGAATGGAGTCAAGGGAAGCTGATAACTTTGTGAGAAATAAAGAAGCAATAAAACAAAAGAATGAAAAATAGGAGAAAATGTGAAATATCTCATTAGGAAAAAGCAGCTGACCTGGGAAATAGATCCAGGAGAAATAATTTTAAAATG
Organism: Macrotis lagotis; assembly: GCF_037893015.1. Lineage (NCBI taxonomy): Eukaryota > Metazoa > Chordata > Mammalia > Peramelemorphia > Peramelidae > Macrotis > Macrotis lagotis. The sequence goes on along the minus strand of NC_133661.1, from coordinate 86,747,493 downwards.
ATTGGGTTACCTGAAAGTCATGACCAAGAAAGAAAGGAGCCTAGATTTCATTTTTCAAGAAATAATCCAGCAAAATTGTCCTGATATCCTAGAAATAGAGGGTAAATATAAATTGAGAGAATCCATTGATCACCTCCTCAAAGAGATCCCCAAATAAAAACTCCCAGTAATATTTTAGACAAATTCTAGAATATCCAAGTCAAAGAGAAAATATTACAAGCAACCAGAAAATAACAATTCAATTACTATGTCACTACAGTCAGTATTACACAGGACTTAGTAGTGTCTACCTTAAGGGCTTATAGGGTTTGGAATACAATATTCTGGAAGGCAAAAGAGCTTGGATTACAACCAAGCAAAACTGAAAATCCTCTTCCAGGGTAAAAGATAGACATTCAGTGAAAGAGGGAGTTTTTCCAACTTTCTTGTAAAACAACCAGAGCTGAACAGAAAGTTTGATCTTTAATTACAGGACCCAGGAGAAGCATAGAGAGGAGGGGAGTTGGGAAGGGCAAATTTTGAGGGATTTAATGATGTTGAACTGCATGTATTCCTGCATGGGAAGAAGATACTGATAACTCATATGAACCTTCTCATTTAATAGAGCAGTTAGAAGGAGTATATAGACAAAGCACAGGAGGGAGCTGAATATAAAAGTATAATATATTTAAAGAAGGAGTCAATATGTGAATAAGGAATGTACTAGGAGAAAGAGAAAGGGGAAATAGAATGGGCTAAGATATTTCACATAAAAGAATTAAGAAATAGCTTTTGCAATAGAGTGGAAGAGGAGAAGGTGAGGGGGAATAAGTGAGCCTTCATTCTCATCAGAAGTGACTCAGAGGGGAAAGAACACATATAATTAGCAATATTGAATCCCCTTTGATCCGACACTATCTACTGGGTCTGTATCCTGAATAGATCATGTACAAAATATTCATAGCAGCTCTGTTTGGAGTGGCAAAAAATTGTAAATTGAGGGGATGTCTATCAATATGGGAATGACTGAACAAACTGATATATATATATATATGTATATGTATATATATATATGTATATTAGAATATTATTGTTCTATTAGAAATCAGGAAGAATGGGATTTCAGAGAAGCCTGGAAAAACATATGGTCAATGACTTCAGTATTGGTTGATGATGGTCTGTTGAGAACAATGCACCATGGCTTGTTGACCCATAAATAGACTTCAGGCTATCACAAATGCATATTATGGAAACAAATGTAAAGACCATCAGATTTCTGATTGCTTTCTTTTGGGGGATGGAGGAGGAAAGGGAGTGAGGGGAAAAACTGTAAAATTCAAAACCTTTCAAAAATGATTGTAGAAACTACTCTTGCATATAATTGGAAAATAAATAAAATATTTACATAAAAAAGATTGGTTTGATGAAGATGATTGAGAAATTCAGAAGTTGCCAAATGAAAAATGATGACCTCACAGGGTTCACCAGCAGGATGGTTCATTTGTCTTTAAGAAGGCAATATTTAATTCCATCAAAAATAAAGTGCAAAAAAAGCTATAAAAATGCAAGATTCTTGACTCAGTAATAAAGCAGATGAAATACACTGATAACAATCCAAAGACCTTTTGTAATATCCTGAAGTCTATTTATGAGTCAACAACCCATGGTGCATCTCAATTACTAAGAACAGATGAATCCACATTGATTAGGATTAAGATCTTGGAGAGATGAACTGAACACTTCCATATTTTTTCTCAGCAGACCATTATCAAAGTCACTGACAAAATACTTAATACTGTGGTGATTCTATTCCATCCGAGATTAACAATGACAGGGGATTCACTGCTCACACCAAAGCTGACTAAAATCTTTCAGGTTATAGGCAAGAAGGGGTTATCCCCCTGGAAGTTAAGGATGCCTCAGTTTGGGCTTTACAAAAAAAAGGAAATAGATTTTCAGATTCTTTTTAATATGTGAATCCATCACCTGAAAATGATTATCTACCCAACAATTAGTGTGACTCCAGAAAGGATCAAAGAATGTTTGATATGGTATTTGCTGCCCAACAACTCTAAGAGAAATGACAGGAACAGAATAGAGTGCTATGCATAGCATTTGTCAATTAGTCCCAGGTCTTTAATACTGTTGGTTATGAGGACTTGGAGAAGATTGTGGCAAAATATGGTTGTCCAGAGAAGTTCATCAGTACTGTATAACATCTCATGATGGCATGCATCCATGTATTCTGGATAATTAATGATGCTCTCATGCTTTCCCTGTAACCAACGGAGTGGAGTAGGGCTCTGTACTTGTTTCTGTGGTGTTTTCATGTTTTCAGCAATGATGCCAGATGCCTTTAATGAAGAGAAAAATGGCATTTTAGGTCAGGTGCTGGAGATAGTAAATTTACTGATGGCTAATTATTTATCTTGAAAAGGTCAAAAACTAAGACTAAAGTAGAAGGAAAGTTGCTGCATGACTTTTTGTTCACAGATAATTGTGCAAAGTAGTCTCTGAAGCTGAGATGCCACAAAGTATGGGTATGTTCTCCTTTATTTGTGCCAATTTTGGCCTAACAATTAACACAAGAAGTTCTTCACTAGCCAGCAATGAACAATCCATACATGGAATCATTAGTTACAATAAATGAAGATTTTTTTAATGCTGTAGATAAGCTCACTTACCTTGGCCGAATGCTTTTCAGGGAAGCAGGCATAGATGATCAGATTGACACATGCATTGATAGAGCTAGCTCAATATTTGGGAGACTCCAAAGAAAATTGTGCAGAAGAAGAGGTACTAGGCTGCTTCTTCTAAATATTGAGAAGTTAGGTGGTTCAGTGGATCCAGATGACTCTTGAGGAGAGAGTGGGACTGGTGACTTAGCATAGCCCCACCTCTTTCAAATCCAATTCATGTGCTTGTCATGGCATCACCTCCCTGATGTCATGGTCTTCTTTGAGAATGAAGGCAAATATCAAATCAAATTAGGCTGCCTACCAACTGTGTAAGAGCTGTTGTGTTGAATTTATTGCTGCATGCCTGTAAAATCTGGACAGTATAATAGTACCATGTCAGAAAATCAAATAGCTTCCATATGAATTGTCTTAGAAAAATTCTGAAGATTTTTTGGCAAGATGCAGTACCAGACATGAGGTCCTTTCTCTAGTTGAACTGCCAAATTAATTTGTACAGGCTTAAAAATGGGAGAGAGAATACAGTAACCTCTATATTATATTTATAGCTCTCCCATCATAATATACTATATTTGATTAATAATTAATGTTTATTCAGTTGTATTTATTTGTTAATGGAAACAGTGATTACAAAGAGCCAGTATGGTTTTATTAAAAACAAGCTCTGAGAAGAATTTTCTTTTGTGAGAGAAGTTAGAAGCATCCTGCAGTTTACTTAGATTTTTGGTAGAGCTTTCAATAGAATATTGCATGTTGGTTTTAAGAAAAAGGCAGAGAGATATGAGTTAGACAATAACTATTGTCTGTTGAATTGTTGTACTCAGGAAGTGAGTATTCATTAATGGTTCCATGTTAATTTTTTTTTGACAAAAAAGTATTTTTATTTTGACATCTGAATAAGTGTTGATTCCTCAGGACACAGTCTTTGGCATCTTTTCCAACTTATTCATCAGCTTGTTGCACTGTGCCTTTCTCAGAAACATAGATACCATCCAAAAACTTTCTGATATCCTTGTTTTTGACTGTAGTGGCCTGTTGGATCAGGGCAGCTGAGTTTGACACAAGTTCAATATCATTTCCTTCAAGAATCAACTCATCTTTCTGGTCTTGAGAAACCACACAAGCTACACCTGGTCTCATATGCACTCTTTGGATATATTTTTCACCCAAGAAACAAGTGAGCCATTCTTTTGAATAACAACATTGATAGGGAAGTGAGCATACATAGACCTCATCTTGTAACAAAAACCCAGAGTAACACCTTTGATCATGTTCTGCACATGACTACAGATTGTGCGTACAGTTGCAAGTTCTTTTCTATTTCCCCACCACTTGTCCACCTGGAGCCTTTTTTTCTTCTTTCCAAGGAGACTGAGTTCCAAATTGATATGATGGAAATCCCTGTGGAGGATTCCTCTGGGCCCCTTCACAATAACTGTCTGACCCTTCAAAGAAATGTCAACATTTTCTGGAATGTCCACAGTCTGGTTGCTTAAAATGGTCTTCATCCTGATCGTGAATGGGCCAAAAAGCCCCTGTTAATTTTGAAACACGTCTCCAGAGGAGTGACCCAGAGACCTGTGCTTTGACTTTTTATTTAATTCTCATCAATTATTTAGATAAAAATATATACCTCAATTGAGTAATGGTCTAAGGAAATGTATAAGTAGATTCAAATAGCAAAATCAAAACTATATTTAGGCATATGAAGATGTTCTGCAAATAACTTTTGATTAGAGAAATGCAAATTAAAATTTTAAGGTACCACCTCACTCATATTAGATTGGCTAATATATTAGACAGAGAAAGGGAAATGATCAGTGTTGGAGAGAATGTGGAAAAACTTGACTCATGTATTATTGGTTGAGTTGTGAACTGATCCAACCATTCTGGAGAGCAATTGGAACTATGCGCAAAGGGTAAACAAATTATGCATACTCATTGATTGAGCAATACTACTCAATCTGTGGATAGAATACAGATTTGTATTCCAAAGAGATCAATAAAAAAGGGAAAAAAAGGACATACATGTGTAGAGATATTTATAGCAGGTCTTTTGGACAAAACTGGAAATTGAGGGTATGTCCATCAACTGATGAACAACTGAACGAGCTATGGTATATAAATGTAATGAAATACTATTGTTACAATGAGATATGATGAACAGGCAGATTTAATAAAAACCTGGAAAGAGTTATATGAACTGATGCAAAGTCCAATGAACAGAATAAAGAAAACAAGGTACACTGTATCAGTGACATTATGTGATCAATAGTGAATTACCCAGTTCTTCTGAGCAACACAACGATCCAAGACAATAAAAAGGCCTCACAAAGGGAAATGTTAACTATATCTAGATAAAGAACTAATAGACTCTGAATGCAGATTGAAATATATTTTTTCAGTTTATTTTTTCTAATGGTTATTTTTTCCTTTTGATCTGTTTCTTCTTCCATAACTGAGACTAATATAGAAACATGTTTTTCATTATAGCACCTGTATAACTATATCAAATTGTCCACCATTTTCAGATGAGTGGAGGGAAGGAAGTGAGGAAGAAAAAATTGGAACTCAAAACTTTATGTAACTGGATGCACAAATTTTCACAATAAGTTATTCAGAAAAAACTAAGAAATATTATCAAATTAAAAAGAAAAGAATAATAGCATTTCTATCAAATTTTCAGATTACACAAAGTTGGGAAGGATACTTAGAATAATGAATGACATAGTCTAGATCCAAATAGACAAAGAAACTAGAAAATTGGGATGAGAATAAGTCATAGGGATAAATGTAAAGATTTATACTTGGGTTCAAAAAATCAGTTTCACAAATATAAAATGGCAGTAGCATTATTAGATAACATTTTAAAAAGGAATGGGTTTTTAGTGAACTACAAGTCCACTATCATTCACTAAGACAGCTGAAAGAATTTCAATGTCTCCCTCTGTAAATGAAGTCTTCAAATAAAGTCTACATTAGTACAGTGGAAAACTGTTGCATTTGGAACAAAGAATATGAAATCACACACTTGAGTTAGAATTTTGGCCCTGTCTCTGGTTGTGTTTTCTTGGGCAAGTGATTTAACTTCTCTAAGATTCAGTTTTTAAATCTTGAAAATATGAAAGATTTGAAGTAGATGACCTTTGAAGTCCCTTCCAGTGTCAAAGATATAGATTCACTTATCAGTTTCCTTTGAGAATTGCTGTGAAGGTTGTTTTTTTTTTCTCTTTGAAATTCTGCTATTTTCTTTCTCCAGATACAGTGATCTTCCCACTCTATTGAAACATTATTAATTTGCTTCATATGCAAATCTAGGCTCCTCCACACAATTATAAATTCCTGCACAGTAGGGCCTGAGACTTTGCTAGCCTTCTCCATAGTACCTTTCATAATACTAGAACTATAATATGCATGTAATAATCATCTGGTGATTAGAAATAAAAGGGAAAGATATTTACTGTCCCTGTCATCTTTGTATAATGTGATATGGCCACACTAGTTCTGATAAACTGGAAGGTTTCTTCTTTATTTTGGTTTCCCCATTGATTTTAATTACCACCTCTTCCTGATGTGACTTTCTCTCCTTGCTTCAGGAGTCATTGGCATTCCCATTTCTGAGCCTGTGTGAGCAGCAGCACTGCCTATAAACACGGCACTCCCTGTGTTATATTAAGGTTTTATGAGTCTTTGTAAAATGGATTCAGTGTGAAATCCTACTTTTTTCAATGTTCTTTAGTTCTACTAGTTTCCAGTCACACTTACACTCTTCTTCAATCTGTGCTACTGTCTGCCTGGGATTCTTTATATCATAATTTATAAGAGAAACCCAATGTTACCTTTTAAAAGCAGATGATGTGAAGAAATTTATGTCATCCTGACTTCAATAACCTTCTCGAAGACTATTTTGTCTTATCATCTTTTCCAATGTCCTTAACCTAAAATCTTACAAAAGGCCAAGTTATGATAGATAGACTTTGTAAATAACTTAAATTCCACTCATCTCATGAGATTAAATGAGAGTATCATGGTAAGTATCTTGTGGGAAGGTCATTTATTTTCTAAATTACTCTAGTAAGAGACAGAATATGAAATATAAATTAAGTTTTAGAAATCCTGTGTTTCAACTTCCTTCTTATACACACACATACACAAAAATATACATACATACACAAAAAACCAAAGGTGAATGACCTGTTCAAAATAGCACAATTATCTGATGTGAGAACTGGAACTAGGAACTTGCCTCCCAGTTCTATGTTCTTTTATCCATATCAAGAGGATACAATAAGTCTAAAATCAATTTCTACAAAGATTTGGATAAGTCCTTTCATTAGGTAGTGTAATGAACTCATACCACCATCTTTGTTCTTCTCCTTACCTTTGACTCCACTTCTCCCCCAACTCCATTTCCAAACTTCAGTATCAAGAGAAATTTTCTACTGACCCTGTTATTTTAACACCATCATGATTGTGATCAGAGGTAAGGATGGAGTGGGTCCACAGACTCAACAAAAAGAATGTGCTCAAAATCTGAGGATAGGGTAGGAAAATGCACCTTTTTAAAAAAGAAGCTGAATAGATTTAACAGTGTCAGCAAAGGCACAAGAGTGTGAGAATAAGTGTATATGTGATGCATAAAAAACAATCCAGTCTGTTTGGCATGAAAAGTATGTAGAAAGGAATAATATAAAATTAAATAGGTGGGACCAATTGTAGAGGTCTAAAGTCCAAGATGAAGAAGCATGAACTTTTAATAAACAAATAATGGGGACCCAGGAATGTGCTGAAAAATGTGTGAGAATAGATTTTGTGTGGTGAGCTGCCTATAGACATACCTTTAACATTAATCTTAAGCTTAATACTTTCTTAAATTTAAACAGGGTGGTACCTCTAGTCGATAAAGTACAGCTTTTGGAGTCAGCACTCATCTTAATTTAATCATTAATACCCCGGACAAGTTACTTAACCTTATTTGCCTCAGTTCTTCATCTGTAAAATGAATTGGAGAGAGAAATTGAAAACATTCCATTATCTTTGCCAAGAAAACCCAAAATAGGGTCATAGAAAGTCCAATACAACTGAAAAACTCACAAGTCTGGGTCAGTGGTCATGAGAGCCTGGGATAAAATCAAATGAAAAAGTATGGATCTGCATGGAATCTGAAAAAGGGCAAGTCAGAAAATCAGGATTTCTTGTATATTCAGAACAATTGAAGAGTGAGGGTGTTCTAACCAACCAGTATGACTATTCTAGCCTGCTTAGCAAGAACATCCCTCTAGGTGAAGCAATTGAATAAAATGGTCAAAAAAACCTCCAACAACTTGCAACTCCCTTTAATTTCACAACTATAGTTACTAAGCAACTTAATTATATTAATTTACTTTCCTAAGAGTTTTCTTACTGGAAAGGGAATGAACTGACCAGATGACATAAGCATTCCCCATCACTCAGCATCTGGTTTTCTGAGTAAATTAATACCCTGGCATCCTGGTTATCAATCAGAATCATGTGGACTATTAGTGTGACTCAGTGTCCCAGAGTTTAATCATGCCTGAGGGAAAACTAAAGACTAGACTTGTGCTAGCAGTATTCCCATCCAACCCAGGAAAATGCAGCATGAAATTCAGTAAGAGCCAAGTTGTCTCTCTAATACTCTTCCTAACACTTGATATGATATGACTTTGACCACTGAGCACAAGTCATCAAAGAATGACATTTGAGGGTCATCCAAAAGGCAAGAGAGAGAGGCATTTAGTGGGCATGAATAAATCATAACATATTGTCAGCCAAGGGATGAATAGGCTAAGTGACAAAAAGTATTTCATCAGAGAGTGATATGATAATAACTAACATTTAGATAGAATTGTAAGGTTTACAGAGTGCTTTATCTGGGCTACTCCTTTGAATTCCTAACCACCCCAGGAAATAGATACTCTTATTGTCTCCATTTTCCCAATGAGGAAACTGAGACGAAGACAAGACAAGCAAATTGCCCAAGGATCAAACAGCCAGTAAGGGTTTGTGGCAGGCTATGAACTCAGGTCTTTTTGTGTCTAAGAACACACTTTACACTCTACCACCAAGTTATGATGCATAAAAAGAAAAGAAGGTAGGTCAGATAGATGGTCGGAATGAGAAATAATTGATGAGCCTTCATACTCTATTGATATACAATTAATGTAGGCCTCTAAAATGTTGGATAGGCTCCTACTGGGGGATTTACAGGAGGACATACACCAGAGTTGTATAGACAAGAGAGTATGAAGATGGCAGTCTTCATGTATGGGATAAGTATCCCAATGAGTTCATAGACTTATTGAAATATTATACTTACTCTTTAGTGTAGTTTATTTTTTCCATTTGTTATTTCATTGATCTTCACAATAACACAGTGATCTGAGTATGTGGTCCAAGATATTCTCTTCCCTTTTTGACTAATGGGAAAAAAATGCAAAGGTCAATGAGATTCTCATTTAACATCATGCAGAAAATCAGTGGTAAAGACTTGAATTCAGGAATCCTGTCTTCTATTCGGGGGTTCTTTCAATTTGTTTCACTGTCCCATCCATCTGCCTTGCATCTGACCTGTGACTCTTTAGTCAAAGTTGTGGATTTCCTCCTACCACACTGGCAAACCTTGGGTCATAGGTTGCCTTTCAGGAAGAGAAAAAGAGGGGAGGAGAGAAAGAGAGATTATTTAAAATGGTGTCACTTATAATTTCAACCAATCAACAAGCATTATTGAACACTTACTATATACCATGCTCTATTTTAAACAGTTGTAACACAAATACAAAAAAAAAAAACAATTGAAAATAACTCTCTCTATTCTTTGACTATCCAGACATTCTTAACCTAGGCTCCATAAATTTTTGAAAAGATATACTTTTTATTACTGTGTTTCAATATTTAATGGTTTCATTTGTAGTCCTATATATTTTAAACATTTGAAAAACATTATTCTCAAAAGAGATCCACAGGTTTTACCAGCCTGTAAAGGGGGTCCATGAACAAAAAAAGTAATTTAAAATTGCCAGTCTATACCAACAGAGGAGCCAGGCTGGCTTTCCCAGGGGCTCACAGGAATCACTCTCATTACTCTGTCATTACACAGCACAGTCCTCCCAAACTCTGGTTTTCAAAATCTGAGCCCCTTCCCCATTGACAACTTACAAGACTTCCATAATAGAGTGGGTAGAAGCCAGAGTGTTTTCTCTCAGGCTCATACATTTATGAACTCCCACAGGCAGCCCAATTCACTGCAAAGAAAGAAGTGAAGTTCAACATTTCGGCTCCAAATAACAGGCAATGCTGGGAGATGTTTCTCCCAATTATTTCATTCAGGAGGGGTTTCACGACTAATTTGAATAAGCAGTGGGTCATTCCAAACCCTGCAACTTGACACTGCATTTCAGTATGATGTCTCATTGTATAAGTTGAAGGGAAGGTGGACTCCAAAGTCATTTACATAAGTTAGCATTTGAATTATATTTCCACAAGTTTTGCCTGAGAGTGAAAAAACCTGTTTTTAATAAACAACATCTGGTAGAACCTTTCTTCCTATTTAAATACCTTCTTATGGATGAGATTCTAATAAGATTCTCTTCCATTTCCTTTTGTCCTCTGACTTGCCATGATAGTAGGCTATTGTAATATTGTTCTTGTTTCTCATTTATCTTCCTTAACTTGGATTAAAACCCACAGTAAGATTTCCCTCCTTTAAACTCTTGAGCCCCTTCTATTATACAAACTCTGAATTTCTCATTGTCATTTCCTACTCCCAGTGTCTTGGTTTTTCTTTCTGGAATTCTTTTCTAGAGCTTGAGTCCTAAGATGGCAAGCCCTTTGCCAGTTCCTAGAACAAAACATTGTTTCCAGACTCCAGGCCTGGAACTCTCTCCTTCCTCTTTTCTTCTTTTCCCCCTGGCTTTAGTTTCAAATAAAATGCCATCTTCTACCACAATCCCTTTCCGGAATCCCCTTAGTATGAAAACCTTCCCTCTGCTGATTACCTCCAACCTACCTTTGTTTATATCTTCTCTAGTCATAGTTATTTGCCTCGTACTTCCAGCATTAGACTACGGACTCCTTGAAAGTAGGGACTATCTTTTGCTCTGTTCTACATTTCCAGTACCTATTACATAGTCTTAATAAATTCTTATTGATTGAGTTTTATTCCTTTGTAGAATGACATCTCTGACATTTTTGGATCGTTAGCTAGAACCCTGAACTTAGAGTCAGGAAGCCTTTATTTACAGTCCAACTTCAGACACTTACTAGCTATGTAAATCTGCACAGTTACTTAACCTTTCTTTGCCTCAATTTCTTTAACTGAAAAATGGGAATATAAATAGCACCTATCTCTCAAGGTTGTTGTGAAATCCAAATAACAAAATATACATAAAGTGTTGTGCCTGGCCCAAAGTAAGCATTGAATAAGAGTTTATTCCTTCCCTTGCTCCATCTAATGGGACAACATTTCATGTTGGTTAGTGACTTGTCTTCAGAACTGAGAAGACCTAGGTTCAATTCTGGCCTGGGAATATATATGGTTTGTGATCCTTGGCAAGTGATAAACCTCATAATGCCCCCAGGAAAGGCTTTAAAACTGCAAAAGAGCTGTTATTCTGCAATGGTAGCCCTTGTCTATTGTATCAGTGAAATCTTCCTAATAAATGAGGCAGGGAGTGGGTCTACAACATACATTTGAGAACTGCAACCCATCTGCTTTATCAGGTCCCTCCTGTCTTCTGCAATCCTTCAGAACAAAAGGGCCAGAGATGGCATCTAACTAGAAGTAGATCTAAACCACAGGACTTTTAGGCCTTGAAAACCATGGTGGGCCCTTGCTGGCCTCCAACCATATTGGATGGACAAGAAATCCTTTAATATCTTCAGTAAGGAATAAAAGTATTTCTGTAAACTGTCTTGCAAGATTATTATAATTGGTAGCAGAAGACCTAGCCTGTGGACCACATCCTATCACTGACTAGCTGTGTGACCTTGGTCATGTCACCTCATGCTTCTGATATTTAATTTACTTATCTGTAAAGTGAATAGATTGGACTAGATCCAATCAACCACTTTAACTCTATCTCATTCTATCTCTATCTCTATAAATACATATACATATATACATGCTCATAGATGACTTTTTTCTATCAAAACCTAATTGTCATTTCTCTTCCCCCTTTCTCCTCCTCCTCCTCCTCCTCCTCCTCCTCAATCCCAGCCTCCCAGCCCATGCAGAAGAGCCCAACCAGCTCAATTCCTGGCTTTGCAAGACACCCCCAGGCTCTTCTGCCAAAGGCCCCACACCGACTCAAGGAGCCGTGGGTCTGGGAGCCAGGAGGGGAGCCCTAGGTGACAGCTACAGGTGAGGGGGGGCAGCAGACAGCGCCCCTGCATCCCAGATCCACACTGGAGCTCCAGACCCACAGACACCCAGCCCCTGACCTGCCCCCCCACCCCACTGGAGTCCAGCTTTCCCACTCCTGTATTGGAAGAATGGAGTCCCAGGAGAGTGCCGTCTAGTACAGCAGATGGAACAACAGCCAGGACAAGGTCAGCATGAATGTGTCAGCCTCGGAGAGTTCAGGCTGTGAGCACATCTGTACCAAACTATGCACTGGGAAGCTGGGCATCGCCATGAAGGTGATAAGCGGAATTATTCTTTTCTGGGTCATCTTCATCTTCGGCTATATTACCGGCTCCTACATCCACAAGTGCAAATAGCAGAGTCTGCTGGATACCTTCTCCAGGAGCCCTCCACTACCCAGAAACCTCTTACTTCTCAACTTAGATCACCAAGGCTGGCCTCTGGGGGCACATGTACCAATAGATATAGATATGAACACATAGGGATAGATGGACACATTCTAAGTCTCAAAGAGACAACATTACTAGAGTGACAGACACATACTGAAACAGACACTAGACAGAAGAAGAGGCAATTGTACATAGAGACACAGACCCACAGAAAGACAGATATACTAACACCGACCTACATACAAATCTCTCTTCTCCTTTGTCCCAGGATAAAACTCCAGACCAAACCATCCTCATTCAACCCAGAGAGAGTTACTATACTCAAATGCTAAAGCCCCAGCACTACATCTCCCATTAATTCCTTCCTTGGTTACCCCTGTGTTCTTATACACAAAGCAGACAACCTCTCCTTTGGATCACCCCTCCAGGGAGAGTTATTACAATATGTATGGTTCAAATCCCAACTCTTTAAGATATGTATGAGCATCAGAAAATTAGAAAAGTCACCAATGATACCAAATACCTTTGAAGGTCCCCTCCACCTCTAAATTTTTGGTTCTGTGGCAATGATTCAATATGGAATCCTAGCAAAGCCAAAAATTTTCCCTTGGTTTCGGCAGGAAAATTTATAACCTTACCCCCTGCCCCAAATCTGTTGTTGAAGCTTTAGGTTCCCTCTCTGAACTCACAGGCTTACAGTTGTGCCACTGTTCATTCCCCTTATAATTGTGTGTCTGGTGGGGGGCGGGTTGTCTTAGCCTTTCAGCTCTGGAGCCATTGAAAGAAGTTTTCATTTCAAAGTTATTCCTTTGCTCCCTCTCCTGGATTTGCCCTTGATTGCTGCACTATGCCCAGGGAATTAGATCCCCTGACCTGCCCTGAAGGGGAAAAAAACCCCAGTGAATCTGAACTGGGGATCTGATGTTTCTGAAGGCTCCTAGTCATAGATGTCACAAAGCCTCTTGAAGCCAGGAGAAAACAGTCCCCATCCTGATCCACGACCTTACCCAAGAAGCAGAGGCTGAGCCATGGAAGACTGAGGTGTTCTGAGGGTTGAGCCCCCAACCTTCTCCCTCAACCCTATCCCTTCTCCTGCCTTTCCAAAGAGGCAGAATATAATGGAAAAGAAGAAAAAAAAATCCTAGACTAGAAGGATTCTAATAAATATCCACTTTTTTGTGAACTCAAAAATAAAAAAATAAACCCTAATTGTCAGAGTTTTCCAAAGTGACGTGGACTATCTTAGGGAATACTAAGTTTCCCATTACTAAGAGGTTTTCAGGAAGAGCCTAGATGACCACTTTTTCCAGGGATAGAGAAGATAGCACTGTTATCCCAGGGCTAAGCGTTGGAATTGACAAACAGTAAGCACATAATATATGCTTGTTGATTAACTCACTATGTAGCATCTTGAGTTTTGCAAAATGTTTTCCTCATCAGAGTCTTGTGATGTCATTGTGGCAATTATTTTAACCCCATTTTACAGATGAGGAAACAGGTTCTGACAGGTTAAATATCTTGGTAAATGTTCTCCTAGCCCTAGGTAGTAAATAAATACCTGAGATTTGATTTTAAAATCAAGTCTTGTGAGTTTAAACTCAGATTTCCCTCTGCCTTGCCATGCTGTTTCTCATGGTCCTTTCCAAATAAAAAATTTCATGATTCTGGGCTCAGCAGATTCTGAGAAGGGGGTCAGACACAAGGAGAAGGCCGAATAGAAGGGGCTATAGAGGTCTGGCTCAATCCCTGCTCTCTAAAATCTTACAATTTACCTGGGACCAGGCATTCCCTAAGGTCTTATTCAGATCTAAAATTACTTTAAGTCAATATGTTCATGATTCTACACTATGGTTGCCCCACTTTACTTCATGGAAGCATCCATAAATTACACCATTATGGGTTTTTTCTCGGCAATTGAACAGACATCTGTGTATAAATTTTGTCAGCTCTTTAGCTTACTAAGCATAGCATTAACTCAATATGGCATCTTCACAGCAAGGATCCCGTCAATCAGGATCTGAATGGAAAAAAAAGGTGTGAATCTACTAGAATGTAAGAATTATAAAAAGAAAAGCAACTTGGGGCATCCCAGAAACAATTATAGCTCAGGTCAGCTCCTAAATTTGCTTCTGTCAGTAGGAGAAAAGAGATTAAGGATGCATTTTATGAATATGTTGAGTATAGACCCAAGGCCAAGCAGGATTATTTAGATGAATAATCAGAGCCAAGATTTATATATAGTGCATTTAATTTTATAGAATCCCTTACAAACATTATTTCTTTTGATTCTTACCACAACTCTGAGGAGATGCTATTAGTATGATCATAATTCCCATTTTACAAATAAGGAAACTGAAGATGAGAAAGGTTCCATGACTTAACAAAGTTTGAAATTGTCTGAGGCAGGATTTGAATGCATATCTTTGGGATTTCAGGTTCAATTCTCTGTCTACTTCACCATTATGGGGACTATCCTGACAAGAATACTCAAAGAGGTGTCAGTCACAACAGGTGAGTTCTAATTCTAGCTTGACCACTGATTAGGCCTCTATAACCTTGGAAAAGATATTTCCACTCCATTCCCTTATGTAAAATAAGAGCGTGGGCTGCATAATTTTCAAGTCTTATTCTAGCTCTAAAATGCTCTGATTCCTGGTTTTATTGACCTACATTTTCTGAACGAAATGTCTCCACTGCACACTTTACTTTTGAAGTTATAATTTTCTTCTCAGAAAAGATATAATTTTGAAGTCTTAAGGATCCTCTATCACCTTGGTTGGTTTCAAGAAGAGGTGCTGGGGTGATAGTTTTATCCCTTTCTCTACTGCTATCAGCTTTCATCATAAAAAATAATGATCTTTACTCCATTTATAATATAGTACATTTTTGACTCTTCAAGAAAAAATTTTCCTTGTCACCCCATATCTCATCTCATAGAGGAAATATTTGACTGGAAGTCAATCTGGAGCTCATTAATCTGTTGACAAGCATTATTCTCTCTGATAGAATTGAACATGGAACAAGAAATCCTGAGTTCAGGTTCTGGCTGTAAAGAACTATCAATGTTATCCTGGCCAACTCTCTTTATCCTTCTAGCCATCATTTTACTCAAACCAATTAGTGAATGAAAGGGGGAAAGTGTGAATTTGTGAAAAATGTTTAACAATATCTGTCATATCTTTTCCACATGGTTCTTTACTTTCTTTTATGTTTTGGAGGGAATCCATATCTGATTCCATCAGTAAGGGAACTCACAGTGTGGAAACTCCCTTCGCTGTTGCAGATAGCAACTCTTTACTGAGTAATAGTCCTAGAGAGCTACCTGGGGACATTGAGATATTACATGACCTAATGATGGCTTGTTTACATGAAGGATAGGACTTGAAACCAGTTTTCCCTTACCCCAAAGTCAGTTTTCAAATCACTATTTCATAGGTTTATCATGGGGAACAAGTAATAGAAAGAATATAAAGCACTTTGCAACTGACACTAGGAGCTTTATAACTATAAAGAATTATTTCAAGTGAACTATTTAATTTTTAGAGCAAATTTAATTTTACTGGTCTGTTATGCGATAAACAAAAGTTTTGAGACCAATTCTTACTCTAAATCACTATTTTTCATTCACTACAGTGTAACTACTAGGTAAAAAAGAATAAAAATCAAGGGGTGTTCAAGAATGGTGAAAGATTAACTCTGAGAACCATTTGTGTAATTCTCAGAGATTATTCAACCCATATAATTTTCATTTTTCAATGAGTAAAGTGAATCCCATAGAAATGAAGTGATTTGTCTGTGCCCACATAGCTAATTGGCAGCAGAGTCAAAACTTTAACAGTATCTTCTAAATCCAAGTCCATAGTTATTTCCATTAAATCACAGTCTTCTTTATATTATGTTACTAAGATTAATCTTAACTTTTTAAAGAAAAGGTCTTATATATTTATTCTTATATATTTTCATGCATTTCTCCATACCTGACCCTCAAATGCTTCTTTTTTCACTTAAAAGATAATATTAAGTCTATTTAACCATCCTTAGATGTTTTGTTTGTACTTCTTATGTTTTTGAACATAAGAACATTCTCCTTGTTAGTTGCTTAGCACTAAAACAGCTTCATTAAGGTTAGTTTTTCCCTCTGACGAACCCATGATGTGCTAGTGAGATTAATCACCAATCTTGACTTTCTGAATTAAGAAGCTAGAGGTAATCCTAGCCCACTCACTTGTTATATTTGAATGACTTCATGGCTATTATTAAAAATATAGCTGTTGGTCATAGTACCATTGTCCTCTTCATTCTAAAGTCTGTCTTTATTTTTTAATCATTTGGGTTTTTCTTTCCATTTTAAGCCTAGATCTTTTCATGTGCAAATGTAAGGTACTTTTTTAGTCAAAGAAGCATAACCCAAATCTTTCTCCATAAACTTCATACAATATAATGATAAAAGAACTGGTCTTGAATATGAATTCAATCAGGAACCCAGGATATGATTAATGACTATTTAATGACCCAAGGGCCTACTTTAATCTTCCTTCTTCCTTAGTGTTTAGGAGAAAAACACAACATCATTGATTTTTTCTCATTATAAAATTTTGGAGGGCATGATCCTCATCTCTGAGGTATTTTCCATCATATGGCTAACAAAATTCCAGGTCTTCCTCTAATTTCTGTAATTCAGAGTGTTGCCTAGTCAGAAACAACACCGCCCCCCCCCAAATCATACAAACAAAAAACCCACCATGAAAAATCTTTCACTGATAGTATTCCCCTCATCACTACTCATTTTTCTATAATGCTCTGACCTCCCCTTCAATGTCTCTTGCATAACACAATCTACCATCAACAAA
The DNA here is from genome assembly GCF_037893015.1 of Macrotis lagotis. Taxonomy (NCBI): domain Eukaryota; kingdom Metazoa; phylum Chordata; class Mammalia; order Peramelemorphia; family Peramelidae; genus Macrotis; species Macrotis lagotis. Next base: position 86,730,197 of record NC_133661.1, on the reverse strand, counting down.
TTTCCCTTCCAAATAGACATTTTTCCCCTTTAACACTCCATTTTACACTCAATTTTTGGAGATTAGGTTATTTCTTGAAGATATTAAACCCCTTTCTAGTACTGGGAACATCTTTTGTCATAACATCTCATTCCCAATCCCATACACACTGGGCTGTGGAGGTAAGTATGCACAAACCTTGCTTCTTAGTTTGATTTCCAGATTTTTCTTTTGCCTCTATCAATAAGGAAATTCTGTTCATTTGAAAATCATTCCATTGGCCACTAGGTAACCTTGAAGTAGACTGTAGGACTCTGAGTCAGAAATACATGAACTTGAATCGTGTCTCAGACCTCCTCAGTTATATGAACCTGGGTCAAATCACTTAATTTCTATTTGCCTCAGTATCCTCAATTGTAAAATGGGGTTAATAATAAACCCTACCTCCCAGGATTACTGTGAGGATCAAAGAAATTACTAAATATAAAGTATATTGCAAACCATAAATAATTATAAAAATGTTAACTATAATTATTAATATTTATCTTGCTCTTTATTACAGTAATTAATATGTACTTTCCTTTCCTTTCTTTTTTGTTTTTGTTAGGCAATTGCAAGGTCACACAGCTAGGTAATTATTAAGTGTCTGAGGCTGGATTTGAACTCAGGTCCTCCTGACTTCAGGCCTGGTGCTCTATCCACCTAGCTGCCCCATATTTTCTTTCCTTTCCAAAGGAGTTTAATAAACTACTTCATAGACTTACTTTTTTAGTCACATTGTATTTGGGGGCTTATATATGTGTGTGTATATATATATATATATATATATACACATATATATTTATATGCATGTATAACTAACATCTTTAAGTCACACTAGTCCTCCAGTTTATTAACCTTCCCAATTCCCAAGACCCATATCTTTGTCTCATCTCAACAATACCCTTGATCTCACTATCTCCTATAATTGCTTTACCTTCATGACTCAGATATCTGAAATCCCTTTTCTGGTCACCACCTCCTATACATTCAGCCCCCCCCCCCCCTTCTAAAACTCTTCTTTATCCTTCTCATGATTTCTAGTCACTCTACGTCTTCCTGCTTTGGACTGCTCTTTTCTGTTTTTCAACTTTGATAATATAGTTAACCAGCTCAAGTATACTCTGTCTTCTTACCCTTAAATTCTTTGTACTTTTATGCTATAGATTATTATTGTTTTCTTAACCCCCACCACATCTTCTACTGATCTAGGTGGGACCCAGGTCAATAGGACCTGGGGAATAGCTAAAAAGTCACTAACCAATAGCATAAGTTGTGATGGTCCCTATCATAAAAGAGAGTTTCTTCCCCCCCAAAGTTGTGAATTTGTCCTTAACACTTAACTGGTCTAAGGACTAAGGTATAGGTTCTAAGTAGATTTTCCACTCTGATTCAATTCAAGGATTTCTTTCTCACCAGCCATGCTGCTGTAACAATTGGGAAGGTGAAGGGAAATATGCCCAATTCAAATGATTCCATATCTTTGCTGAATATACCTTTCATGCTATTTCAGAATAAATTTTGTTTCATTAAATGCCATATGGTCTGAGTATTTTGCTTCCTTATAATCCTAAATCTGAACCAACAGCCCAGAATGGCCCATCTTGTTCTATGAGTTGTCATTGGAAGAACTCACAAAACTGTTGGGTCCCTTTCTGACTCCACAAAAAAAATTATGTCATCTAATCTCAATCTGCTCTCATTGCTGCATGTCAATCATTTATGCTTTTGTGCTGGCTTTCTTTCTCTAATCATCAAATTCCTCTTAGCTACTGACTTCTTTCCTGCTGCCTATAAATATACCCAGACATCTCTATCTTTAAAAAACAAAAATTCCCCAAACTTTATTTAACATTGTCATCCTTTAAGCTATTTTTCTATGCTTCTTTTTCCTTTTACAGCCAAACTCTAGTAAAGACCATCATGAATGACTCCCATTTTACCTCCTCCTCTTTTTTCTATTTTGCAAGGCAATGGAGTTAAATGACTTACCCAAGGTTACACAGCTAGGTAATTATTAAGTGTCTGAGACAGTATTTGAATCCACGACCTCCTGACTCCAGGGCCGGTGCTGTATCCACTGTACTACTTAATTGCCCCACCTTCTACTCTCCTTTCAACTCCTTGCAGTCTACTTTTGAATTTTATCATTTTCTTAATATGCTTTCTCCAAGGTTTCAGATTACCAGTGATCTCTAGCATCCCATGGCTTTTTTCCTTATTTCCCTGAATGCAGCCTGTGACGTTGTTGACCATCACCCCTTCTGGAATACTCTCTTTTCCTTAAGCTTCTCTGATAGTACTTGCTCCAGATTCTCCTCCTGACTGACCTTTCTTCCCTAGTATCCTTTTCCGAAACCTCAAGATTTTCCAAGGCTCTCTCTCCATGCTCACTTTGCGATCTGTTCTGCTCCCTTGGGTCCAAGTGCCTCCAAAGTCTCTATATCTAGCCTCAACTCTTTCCTGAGCCCCAGTCCTCCACAATCAGTTGCCTGCTTGACATGTACACTTTTATCTCCAATTGAATATGTCCAAAATAGAACTCTATCTTCTTCCTTGACCTTACTCCTCCTTCATATTTCATTATTTCTTTGAGGATACTTAACAGATCCTTCCAGTTACCGATGTCTCCAGGTCAAGAACTGCAAAGAATCATCACTGACTATTCCTTCTTCTTCATATCCCTCATATTTAATTGGTTGTCACCTTAACAGAGTTCAAGCCCTTATCACCTTTCCACTAAAGCATTTTGATAGTCACATAATTGGACTCCTCTTTCCCATCCATTTCTACATAGTGGACAAAATAATCTTCATTTCAGGTAGAGAAAACAGTGGTGACTCCAAAAATGTTAGAGGGGGAAATAGAGGATTGCAAGATGATAAGAATGAGGATTAGTGAGAAGAGTATGTATATGAAAATAAGTAATAAAAGACAAAGATGGAACCAGACTGAATTGTCAGGATCAGGAAGTTATTTTTGTTCAATAAGTAAAGGAAGACTCCCAAAGGGGATAACGTAATACAGTATTGGCAAGGTAACTCAGGCATGTCATATTGAAGATTAAAAAACACAAAATGACTTATGTTTATGCAATATTTTCCCTATCCCTTGATAGAGAGTAAACTTGAAGTGAGGGACTTTTACTTTTTCGTTTTTCGTTTTTCTTTTTTTACTTTTTTTAGCTTTGTTTTTATCTTTGTCCCTCTAGCCCCTAATAATGTTTTACACATAACAGAGACTTATTTTTTTTACATGATGGAAGATTGAAGAAGCATTTAAGTACCTTCTTTAAGACAGATGGAACAACTAGATGATTCCATAGTAGACAGAGTGCCAAGCTTACAGTGGCCTACAAAAGACTCATCTACATAACTTCAAATCTGTTCTCACACACTTATAAGTTATATGACATTGGGCAAATCACTTAACACCTGTTTGCCTTAGTTTCCTCAGATATAAGACATTCCAATATCTTTGCCAAGAAAACTCTACATGGGGTCATGAAAAATCATACATGAATGAAAATGACTCAACAACAGTAGTACATTTTTAAGAGTTATACAATGTGATGTCAAGGCACAGGCATAGGAGCAAGGAAACTAAGTTTCTATAGCTCTACCCTGCTTGGGTGAAGTATTCTTCACTAGGTCTCAATCCTCTGTAAAAATGGGAAAATGGGACAATTGAACTTGAGAATCTCTTTTAACTCAAACATTTTGTGTTTGACATGCTAAAATTCTTTCCACCTGCAAAGGTGTACATAACAGAGAAACACTCATATAGCCCAGACATTTGTAAAGAGTAATACAATTTATATAATATAAAATAAAGATTTTTAACAATATCTCATTTATATATTGCTTTAAGGTTAGCAGAGCATTTTACAGACCTTTATCCAATTAAATCCTCACAAACCTCTGAGGTAGATGTTATTAATATCAACACCTTTATGGTAATATGTTCACAATTTCACAGCTTGTCAAGAACAGAGTCAGGATTTGAATTGAAGTACTTCTGACTTCAAGTCCATGGTTTATACTCACTTCATTGCCTTCAAAAGAGGCAGCCAGGTGGCACAAATGATAAGGAGACTTGATTCAAATTCAGCCTTAAAACCCTTACTAGGTGGGCCAAGTTGATGGTTTATCTGCCTCAGGTTTCTCAACTGTAAAATGGGGGTGATAATAATAGCATTTGCTCACCAGAGCTGTTGTGAAGATTAAATGAAAGAAAGTTTTTAAAACACTTAACTTCTGCCTAGCACGTGGTAGGTCATTATGAAATGCATGATCATTTTCTTATTTTTTTCCAATATGCATATCCTAGACAAACATTTTGGAAGTATTAGGTGCTTAATTTGGAATTGAAGAAGAGGAAGTGACTGACTTGATTATTTGAGAATTGTGCATTGCTTTCCACTGGGTCATGCAGTAGCTAGAGCTCTGGACCTGGAATTAGGAAAACCTGGGTTCAAATCCTCTTTAGCCTCCTACCAGTTATGTGACCCTGAGCAAGCCACTTAGCCTCTGTTTGACTCAGTTTCCTCAGCTACAATATGGGGTCAATAATAGCACTTTCCTTCCAGTATTGCTGTGAAAATCAAATAAGAATATTTATAAGGTGCTTTACACCATTAAAGATCTATAGAAATGCTAGATATTATACTGTCAACAATAGCCTCCCAATGATTCCATGTGACTTCAAGCCATGGAACAATATAGTCTTGGAAGAATCGAAACTCCTGGTAACTCAAAAGGCAATGGGAAGACATGCATTAGACATGAGGAGGCTAAGATATGTTGCAAATAATGACTTCTCCACAAATGACACAGAAGACAACATCCAAGTTCACCGGGTAAAGGAGTGCATTTATCTGGTTCAATAGAAAAAAGTTAGAAATAATCCATATACTTCACTTTGACTCCAGATAGTGAGAGAACTAGAGGAGAGCCTCCAGATACTTGGGTGATTCCTCTATGGAGGACTTGTGGATATTAAAGGGTAATAATCACACACGTTTAAAAAGCAATAGGGACACAATAATCCCTTAATATCTGTGGAACTTTGCTAAAGAATGTACAAAAATTCAGTATACCAAGGTATCAAAGAAAGTAAAATATAATGCATCCAGAAAACCCTCTTAAAATATAATGAAGATAATGAAAACCAGTTGGATTTGCATCTGGAAGAACACATGGTCTGTGTGGGTTTGGGTAGTGGCCCAATTCATTCAGAAACAATTCAGAAATAAGTCTCCCACATGCTTAGAGAAGAGACTGCTTGATGTAGAAGAATAAAGACTAACCTTAGAGTAAGGAAGACATGGATTCACGCCCTGTGTCAGATACCTGGCATCTGTGTGACCATGGGCAAATCACTTGTCTACTCAATGTCTGAGGCAAATGGTAGAGTAATTAGTAGCCTACCATGTTGGGCGATCCTAATTCTTATGAAATCACAGGGGTCACATGCATGTATATGTTTATATGCACACATAGACATATGCTTATGTATACACATATACATGTGTATATAGGTGGGTGTAATTTTTAAATCATGTCAAAAACTTTGCCTAGCACTAAAAGCAATTCTATTTTGGTATTAAGGACATGAGATGTTTACATGTCCCTTTTGAGAAATAATGGTGTATTTGGGAAAAGTAGATTTTCCAGCTTTAATTTCTAGAAATAACTGTCTATACATGTGATTAAAACTGATATCACAGATGTCTTGAAAATTACAGAGCTCAGATTATTTTTTTTGATCCTAAAGTAAATAGTGAAATGGCACCTGAACTTTCGAAATATTGAAACTACTGCTTTCTTTCCTTGCCCTGCCTTTTCTTTCCAACTTGATTCCCAAGCATTTCATGTAATCACTGACTCTCAGAGTTGCAAAGGACCTCTTATCTGTTAAGCTATCATTGCCTGTGCCTATTGAGTGAGGCAGAAGTGGATGAAAATTCCCAGACATCTCAGTTTTCTTTCACTGAAGTCAGTCTTCTGGAAAAATCCATAGCAAAATAGACATATGGATTTTTTTTCCTTTTCATAGAATCTCCCTAAGAACACTTGAGACACCAAAACTCAGGGAAATAGGAAAACTCTTTCTTATATTTAGTTCAAAAATTCAAGTAACAATTATTAAGTGCCTACTATTGGCTAGTAATGATACTTCATTACTTGATGATACCTTGTGTAAGTGACTTAACCCTGATTATCTTGCATCCTGGGCTATCTCCAGTCTTCGTGATTCATATCTGGCCACTGGACTCAGATGCCTCCAGAGGAGAAAGTGAGGTTGGTGATTTAGCACAGCTCCTTTGACTCAAAACCAATTCATGTGAATGTTATGACATCACATGCCTGATGTCATGACTTCTTTGAGAATGAAAGATAACAACAACTATGTGCTAGAAACTCAAGAGTATAAACCTGTGGTTCAACGTCCATTTTCATATTACTATCTTCATTAGTGAAGAATATTCAGTGCTTCACATCTGAGGGGCAGAATTTTTTTTTGTGGTTCCATATTCTCTCTAGAAAGAGATTACTTGGGCAGCGAGGTGGCGCAGTGGATGGAGCACCGGCCCTGGAGTCAGGAGTACCTGGGTTCAAATCCGGTCTCAGACACTTAATAATTTGTTTATTTTAGATTTTGCAAGGAAATGGGGTTAAGTGGCTTGCCCAAGGCCACATGGCTAGGTAATTATTAAGTGTCTGAGGCCGGATTTGAACTCAGGTACTCCTGACTCCAGGGCCGGTGCTCCATCCACTGTGCCACCTAGCCACCCCCTCAGATACTTAATAATTACCTAGCTGTGTGGCCTTGGGCAAGCCACTTAACCCCATTGCCTAGCAAAAACCTAAAAGAAAGAGAGAGAGAGAGAGAGAGAGAGAGAGAGAGAGAGAGAGAGAGAGAGAGAGAGAGAGATTACTAAAGGTGAAAAAATGACCTTGGGAAGAAGCCAACATATAAAATAGTCACTCTCTTGATCATGCTCCTATTTCCAGCTTACAACAATTACAAAAAAAAGCAAAATTTAAAAATGAGTTTCAGCCTTTAGGGAGCTTAAATTTCCCTTTTTTCCCTGTTGTCTGAGTAATCATTTCTTTGGTGGTGGTGGTGGTGGGGAGTGATGGTTGTGAAATTTCACTCAATTTGTTGAATAAAACTAAGGTAAAATGAGCTTATATATGAAATAATGGTCTTACAGTCTCAATGTTTTATATCTCCCCATTACAGAGGTCTATTCTACCTTTTCCTCCTCATTTTCCACCTACATATGACTCCCTTAGAAATGACTGACATGCTAATATCTGACAACAGCAACAATGACAGTGACAACAAAACTGAAGTAAAATACGAGGGACTTACTGCATTGCCTTTGGGATGGGAAAATTGTTATTTAGATATATCTGTCATAGAATATAAAGGAACTTTATAAATTAAGCTAGCAGCTAGATTCTACCTAAACCTGAAAGAATAGTGGATTTTAGTAATGAGGTTAATATCCCAGCACAATCGATTATTATCCATTACTAAGTAGCTTAACATCTCTAGGCCTCAATTTCCTCATTTGTAAAATGAGATGATTGAATTAAATGATTTCTAAGTTTTCTCTCTAACTTTATATCCCCTGCTCCCTTATTTTAAAGATAACCAAAACAAGTCACAAAAAACTGAAGGGACAGCTATTGATAGAGCTAAGCCAATAATCCAGGTACCCTGCCCTTTCCACTTCATTTAGAATTTGCAAGTACTTCTTATAAAATAGTGACAGGAAATGAGGGAAGAGCAAGATCTTAATACAAAGAAAATGAAGAAAAAGATTGAGGAATTTTCCATTCTAAAGCAAGTGGGGAAAAAGGAGAGTGAGAGAGACATTCAAGCACAGGTGCCCTCACATTATGCCCAAGGAGTCATCCTATAGACTACACTGGCAGTAGGTCATGATTACATTCATTTTTATAGTTATCATGCTCCAATCATGCAAGGCAGGGAAGGTTGGCCATATCGTACATTTCCAGATTCTGTCTGCCCTCGTGTGGTGCTTTAGGGAAATCTTCATAATAGAGGAACAAAAAAAGAATGCCAAGACCAAAGACTTAACTTTGGCTTTAAAACTAAAAATAAACCTTAAAAGATTATGGAATTAGAATTGTTTTATGCTTATATTAATAACCTTAATCATATATTTGAACTAATGTCTCCAATCAATAAGGTATTGAAAAGGAAAGAGACCTGGACAGGAGGAAGTCAAGAGATTTGGGATCTATTCTAGACTCAAAAGATAGTTTATTGTACGTTTTTGAGCAAGTTATTTCATCTCTTTGGATCTCAGATTCTTATTTGTTAAAATAAAAATCATCATCATAGTAAATATTTATTATAAATAAATAGTAATAAGGTCAATTCTCAACTTTTATAGGAGTAACAAACTTAGAAAATAGTGCAGTGGTTAAAACAATGTGAATGTCAATACTCTGAACTTATGAAAAATGGTGGGGTAGGTTTCCTTGACCACTAAAACTGTAATCTTTCACTAGAGATTGATTAAACTACATTAATACATTTTTCTGCATATAATTCTTTGTAACAAAACATTAATTCTTTTTTTTCTTTTTCTCACTTGGATATTTTTTTAGAAAGATTTTATTTATTTTGAGTTTTACAATTTTTCCCCTTTCTTGCTTGATTTCAGTTGAAAGTGATGAGAGAGAAATCATATCCTTAAGGAAGAAAAATAAAGTATAAGAGATAACAAAATTACATGATAAAATAATGGGTTTTTTTCCCCAAAATTGAAGTTAAATAGTCTGTGGCCGATGTTCAAACTCCACAATTCTTTCTCTGGATACAGATGGTATTCTTCATTGTGATAGTCCAAAATTGTCCCTGATTGTTGCATTGATGGAATGA